>NW_017307005.1:694551-765157 GCF_000935625.1 Nanorana parkeri
AGATCAGAGCCAGTAAAGAAGCTGGTCACTATTAGCACCAGAAAACCCACAGTTTGTAGGGGTCTCAGGCTTCTCTACGGGAGATTGGGCGTGGTAATCAAAAACCCAGAGGTCCTGGCTATTAAACATGAGCGCTAGTTTTATAACTTCTGATTTCACATAACTTTACTTCAACAATTTTGGACCTTGGAAGTTATGAAGATGGACATGGATTGGGAGGTTTGATCAGGATAGAGTCTACATGGAAACGCAATGGGCTAGCAACTATTTTGCCCTAGTTTTGTATTTTTAGATGTTGACATTTAAAGTCTTGTTACTGTTACTATGTAAACCTCCTAAAATACTTCATATAAATCATATTTAATAAGATACTTTGGCTTATTTAATAAGGCAGTGATCAAATATTGTAAACTATAATTTGTCAACTACTCAGATTAGACAGAGCTTTATCTGAAGGCATAGTTGTAAAATAGAACTTAGGTCCAACCTCATTCTCTGGCCTGATAATTGTGAAATCCATGTAGTTTAGTGGTGTCAGGCCACAGGTGTAAAACCCAAATACTGGCATATACAAATGAGAATGTCAGGCTGAAAACCTGATTAGTAGGCTATCAAATATATGCAGAAGAGTGCTAGCAGAATTGGTCTTTCACTGAAGCCAATGACAGTAGTCAAAGCCAAAAAAAGTAAAAGCAGATGTTTCCCACTGGATTTTCCCACTGAAGAACGTGATTCATCATGTGCTCTATATACATCCAAGAGAGCCAAGTGACATCAAGTGATGAATGATTATGTGCCACTTCTTAAATATGCCCCTTAGATTGCTTGTTTTGGGTTGCTGTACTTTTTACTTAACATTTGTTTGATTCATTACCGAATGCTTTGCAGCACTAAAGTTTATTTATAGCCAGTTATCAAAGTTATATTTGTTTTGGATAAAGTGGTGAGGGGTTTCTATACCTGCCACGTTTTTATTGCTGTCATTGTTAGGGAGATGCACTCTTCTATCTGTCCTCATGACTACCAACACTGGGACTGAGGGTGAGGGAAAAAACAAAATTTTGAGTTACCACCAGAACAGAAATAAAGGGAAAATCTTCCAATGAGGACACTAGTTTCAGGCTAGGTTCAGATATCGGCAACTGTGCACGATTGCACACAGCAATTGCCACGTGGCCCCATTGATTTCAATGGGGTTATTTCCACGTGGCAAACGCTGAAAAAAGGTAGATGTACCTCTTTTTTTAACTGTGATCGTGCGGGATTGCAACGCGGTATCTGCCTGGGGCAACTGAGGTGCCATTAGAAAATAATGGCACCACCAGCTCGATCGGCGGTGGTGGGCGATTCCGTGACCGTGCGGCCATCTGCATGGTTTCTTGCACGATTGCCACGCGGTCATGGATCGCCCTGGTGTGAACCTAGCCTCAGTGACTATTGTTTCAGTGTACATTTCCCTCACTTTGGAGATATTATTCCATCAGTTCCTGTTGTGTCTACAAAGTGAAGGGAACAGATAGGAAAAGAAAACTAACAGGGGTTTTCATCGTTCCCTTCTTGGTTTTAATTATACTTTAATGCTGAACTCCAGCCATAAAGCAAAATACACATTTAAAATACATATATTTTGGAGTTGCTTCACTTAACAAAATTCTTGTAATTCTGTCCATCAATTCCTGTGATTTACACAGCGCTGTAAAAAAACACAGCCAAGTCAGTGACCTAACTTTTCTCTCTTGTAGCTAAACAATACAGCCTGGTCACCTCCCTGCCCACAGTCTTTTACTGGACAGTGAAGGAGCAGCAGAAAATGGATGAGTCATTATTCAGCTTTCTCCTCCTGTCAGCAAGTTCCCTGTCAGCACATGCATGCAGCACAACTGACTGACATGTACTTATCCTAGCTGCATAAAAAAAATAGATTCATGATGTATTAATGAATGAATAACCGCACTATTTGTGTGTGTTGAACTCCAGGTATATCTACTTGGAGTTCAACTAGCTTGAAGGTCATAATCTAGTTGGCTCCTGTTTTCTCTCCCTAATACCTATGATGTCATTATTTTGTGTTCATCTATGCACATCTGTGCGCACAAAAAGCTTCGGTGGGCTACGATAGCCACACAATGACAATATACAATAATAAACAGCCTTGAAAAATTCATCTCATCATTATTTCAGCTGTAATTGACTACTTGAAGCTAGCTAGCTAGGGGCTCGGTGGGCACAACTACTGTGTCTTATGGAGCAACACAGTTTGGCTTCTCTGCAGAAAGCAATAAAATATATTTTAACAGCTAGAAATAGCCCATGTTGTTATGCCTCTGGTATCTGTTACTGGAGGAAGAGCTCAAGGCCATTACAGTGCATTGAACATGATTTGTAACTGTGACATATTGCCAATATCGCACGGGGAGCATTAAGACACATTTTATTTGACTCTACCTGAAAACTTCTGGAACTTGAAATATCATTATTAAGTATGCCTGTCTAAGGCTGACTATACATGCTTTAGTTTTTATGGAAGCAACTGTTTGCATGAAGAAAATAGTCATTTGCTATAACATGAATGATACATTTGCCAGGATTGATTCCGTCTCTTTTAATGACAAAAGTTAAACAACTTAAAGATATGAAAATGATTGTTTTGTGCTTCAGCTGATTGGTTTGTTCAACTGGGGGTACGCAAATGGCTCTACCTTAAACATTGAACTTCAGGACAACAGCCAAATACACGGATGAAATGTGTATGAGGGAGCTTTTTTAGCTTCCAAAGGATTTGTATATAAAACCATTTATTCCTGAGATTTACACAGCACAACAAGCCTAGGGAAATGACCTTTTCTCTACTGCAGTTAAAGCAGAACACCGGGCAAATACAATCTTAACCCTTGCAGTGGGGCTTCCCCTACTAGCAAGGGTTAAGTGTTCATTTTGTCTAGGGAGCTAAAATAACAAAGTTTTACTCACCCGAGCCATGATCCTGGCTTGCTCTTAGACTGCTTCCATCAGCCTTACTCCCTCTCCGCTCCAGCGGTCTAAGGTCTTCTGATTCATCACGTCCAATACAGTGTATTAGACATGAGGATGCCAAGGGACAGGCTGGAGGGAGAGGTGTAGCAAGCCATGATCGCGGTTCGGCTGATTATTTGTTTTTTTAACTGCCTAGACAAAACGAGCACTTAACCCTTGCAGTAGCCCCACTGCAAGGGTTAAGATTTGATTTACCAGAGTTGTGCTTTAACTAATACAACTAGGCCTTGTCCCTATGATTTGACAATGAAGGAGAAACAGCAACCTGATAATCTCATCCCTCTGTCACTCTGCTCTTTCCCGTTAGCATGTTGCTTATTAGCACCTGATTGGCTTCCTGTGCTGCTTTCCCTACTCCCAGGGTCCTGCTGTACAGGAGATTGCAATATACTGATATAAAAGTCTGCAGCATCCCCAGTAGAGATGTGTTAAAGGTAACAATCTGAAGTTAAAAAATAGAAGGCCTGTCAATGGTATTCTGGTAAGCTCCAGTCCCACAAGTAACTACAGGGACACAAAGCATATATCCCTATGGAGGCTTTACAAGACTGCAAGGGAAGTGTTCCCTCAAGGGAAGATCTGTCCACCACAGAAAAAAAACATCTTTTGTGAGGGGGAAATAGATAAGCAGTCAGGCTCAATCCATAACTAAAAAATCACTTTGACTGACCTTTTAAATAAATACACAATTATCATTTAAATACATCTTAATATAGATCTCTAGTCCTATTGGAAAATTTAATATTATTCCCATATATTTTACGTTACTGTGCCATAGGCATTCAAATACAGAACACTGTAGGCTTAATTCACAAAGCTTTAACACAAGAATAAGGATTTTGATTTAAGTCACACAATTTGTTTTTAAATCTCATTGGTTTTGGAAATACAACATATACTGATGTACTTTGTCTTTTGAGCTGTAGATGGCACTGTAGTGCGATGTTAGTCTCCATGTGCATGCTTATCTATGATACACAGGAAGCTATATTTTTTTCTCTCTGTTTTCATCACAATGCTGTATTCATACATGTAATGTTCTTCTAAGCAAGTAGAACTTAATTCAGCATCCCTCGAGATCTCAGTGCTTCATCTAAACACATAACCAACAATGGTTCTTACTCCGTTCCAGATGACACTTATTTCTCTCCTGGCTCAAAGCTCACCATTATGATACCTATCACTTTTGTAAAATAACTATCCTCATCTTGGTGTGTGACCTTGGCAATTTGAGTCTTACAATATGTGAGTATTTGATGTAAGCCCCTGCCAAAAAAGTGATTTTTCTCCTTCCCAGAAACAGAATGTTGGATGAGGCTTTGATAGGCGGCTGACCTCCAGTATGCCAGTTCATCTTGTACAGAATGCTTATAATAAATGCCTAATACTTTTATTTTGCTGTATGGTATGATATTAACTGTTTCAATATGGGTTTGCAGGTATTCGCATGCTAGATCAGCCCTTTATGACAGATATAATTGAAGCGTCTTCAATCAGTCATATGCCACAAATTATAGACATTTACAGTGCCAGCTGGGGGCCCACAGATGATGGCAAGACAGTGGATGGGCCCAGAGAACTGACCTTACAGGCCATGGCAGACGGCGTAAATAAGGTAATGGTCATTTTAACCACCATTTGTTTTGTCTCCATTCTCTGGTACAGGTCTCCACTATCCTTTGGAGCCATTACATCACAACATTTTAAAGAAGTCTTAAGCCACTAATGCTATATGAGAGCCAGCAGCTACATCAGCACACCTCGCAACAAATAAATGTGTCACTTAGATATCGGCAAATATGTCAACTCACACTGCCACAGTCAAATTAATTTGGCATTCAATGAAGACAAAATCTTCAATGTATGCTGTTCATAAACCTGCAAGAATATATGCCTATTCCTATACACCTCGACCTCTTCATAAAAGAAGGCATCTTTATTGCAGTTTTCCACTTCACTTCTTTATTATATAGAAGCTACTTTTTACTCAAAGACTTGCTTTACACTAAAACACAGGTAAGGAAAATGCTTGATGAAAGGACGATCTACTCCTGGCCTTTGTTCTAGTTCAGGCCACAATTTTGCTGGACTATAAAGGCTACTTTAGGATTTAAGTGAACCTACTTGGGGCAAAGATTACAAGTCAAACCTAGCACCCTTGAGAAAAAATGCACTGTACCATTTATATTTCATAGGATTTTACTGCACCACTACGCAATGCACGTAGTACCATGCACTACATTGCACTGAAATGCACGGTCGTCAGGAGATTCGTTGAGGTGTCATTCAAATGAGTGCATTTATTGCAACACTATGGTGTGAACGGGCCCCAGGTATTGTCAGGTACAAAATAGCCCTTAGGTTTTCTGGGTATAGGCCTATATACTGACATAGTTATATGTTTTGCAAACTACTGTTTGATAAACCACCTTTACTTCTACATTGCTAATTGAGCTCGTTGGCTCCACTGGAGTTTATCCAAGCCAGCTGTTATACAGTTTTTCTTTTATCAAACATTAAATAAGACGTCTGAGTCATAGGATACATTTTCCATAATTTCCAATGATACAGCTGCTTGGACCTTTAAAGATTACAGGACATTAGATTAAGTCGACATTAGTAGCTTAATAGCATGATCAGTGAAAAATTCCCTAAAATCCAAAACTTACATCAAGGACCCAAATAAATGCAGCAACAGAAGCGCCAGATGGCCACCTAAAACCAATACATTTATTAGAAATACTTATGTTGTATTGTAATGCTTTCTAATAAATGCATGTGTTTAATTGACCATCTGGTATTGCTATGGGTTGCATTTATTTTGGTACTCGTCAATTTTGAATACAATTTAGGGATGGCTGATCATGGTATTGACCAACATCTAGTTGATTTGTAGTTTTTAGTGTTCACATACTTGTAGGTCTAGCTCCAGAGGATTCTTTAAATATGCTTTATAATTCGATATTGCTTAGATCTTCAGATTAACAATTTTGCCTCAGATTTTAAAGCTTGGAGGACTTCTAATATGCACATTACCTTGCTTCTTTTACCAGATGGCTAGAATAATTGTTTTCCTCTAGCCACCTTGTTTTAAAGAGACCTTGTGACCCTAACCATTTAGGGCAAAGAGTCTCTTTAAGGCCCATCTCCTGACCCAGTTATACTCATCTTTACAATATTTTAGTTGCCTGGCTCTTGGCTCCAAGCATGCATATTAGAAAGTAAGAGTGAAGTCAGAACTTCGGGTTTGCATTTTGGTCCAGGTTTCTTCTGAAACCACTAAGTCAGCATGCCACCAACATTTTCACAAGGAAGGTTCAGCAATTAAGATTCTCTATACTGTATATGTTTCCTTTAAAAGGATATGAACATACCACTTAAGCTAGTTTTATGCTGGCCACAGACACGCAGAGTTTTTTTTCCGCAATTTTCGCCCACATTTGAACAGATTTAAACTACAAAACTGATCAAATAAATCAACTCAACCTATCATCTCCTTTGCCATAAAGATGCAAATACATTAATACACTGATGGTGGTAGGTTGCATGCATGTGCAATTTCCTTTATAGGAGCCTATTTTAAAATTGAGCTGCGTTTTTCTGCACACCACCCTACATGTATTGTGTGAACGGGGCACATAGAAAACAACTGTCATTTCACCTAAAAACTCATCCCCATGTCCCTTTAAAAGAGACTTCTAGTTCGAGCAACTTCCACAAGCAGTTTTGGCTATTAAGTGGACCTAAGGCAGTTGGTTCACCTTGACTTATGGCAGGTGAACCAGGTGAATGGTGTTTTATTTGCTCAGATTGCAGATACAGTGTGCTTTTCCTCATGTTTGGTATTCAGCTGGATACATACATGGGATTTTTTCTGTAATGCATGAGCGAAACATTGGTGCCTCCTTTAAATATTCTTGCATTGACATATCTGGGTCATTGTCTGCCGATAATATCCTATTCCTGTATATAGATGTTGACGCAGTATTTGAGGTCAGTTCAGGAAAAACATTCTTGATTCACTCAGCAGAAAGAAACACACTAATGGAAAAGCGTTCTTTTCATACCGACGCATTCATTTCTATTTTATAGTGTAACAATGCTCTATTAATGGTCCTTTACAAAGTAATAATGTTCAATGTCACCCACATGGGCCTTTTGGTTTACCAAAGGTGAGCTAGGGTACTGCAATATCTTACCATTATTAATAAAAATAATACATTAAATTCATACACTAACCTTTTCACTGCCTGCCCTGAATCTTCCATTTTTCCATACACACACTATAATGTATATTATAGACTTAAAAATACTCAGTAAAACGTTCAAATTGTATATTTTCTGGAAGCAGAGAACCTAGACAACAAACACTAGTTATCTTGTTGCCATGCTGAGCTAATTGCTTTTTTACTTTCTGAGTTGCTGTCCAGTTAAACATATGCAGAGTAAAAGTTCTGATTTTGTCCCATCTTCACGTTTGCTGCAAGTTTCTTGCAAAGCAATTACTGACAAAAGTCAGAGAGGCAAAAAGCAGCAAGCATTTTGAGAAAGGTCAACAGAGGCAGCCAACATAGTTTTCTCATGGCAGGTGTGCTGAGACCATGGTCATTACAAGAACTAGAGCTTCCCTGTCAGGGACATCCTCAGTACAAGGTGCTTTTAAACAGTTGACATATTGAACACTGGGGGGTTCTTGCCAAGGAAACATTCAGCACCACATGTAAACAAGGCCATAGTGGACACATAGGAATTGTTGGAATTTTTTTTTACATTTAAGCCAAACTAAGGGCTCTCACCCTTCCTGAAGTTCTGGGTATCATTCAGCCTGAAGGACTGAAGACATCTTATGATGAAAAAGAGGTATTGTGTGGGGAGTGTTCCTGATTTAGGGCCAGTTCACACCAGCCTCTGCGCAAAATGCACTGCGGCTGGTGTGCATTGTCCGACACAGTGCCGATGTGTCGATCCTGGCACATCGCACTGTGTGCTTTTTTTTTGTTGAACTTTATTGAAATGTCACTGTTTTATGGGCACAGTAGGGTGCGAGGCGGTTGTTCCACATCACAACCCACTACGCTGAAAAAATTTACAGCATGGTGTTCTTTTTTTTAGCGCACACCGCCGTTTTTCAAATTCCAACAAAGTGGTGTAAACCGAGATCGTCCGTATCAAGGCAAATTGCTTTGTCTTGTGTTGGGGCTGCACTGGAAACAACAGCCAGCACAGCCCCAACACATATGGGGTGAATTAACCCTGAATGTATAAAGACAGGATCACCAGCACTCAGAAGATATCATTAAATAATGTGTTTATTTATTGAAGAGAAGCATCACATACATCCAATAGCCTATGTGTCCAGTATGTGTTGCTTCTCTTAAATAAATGAACACAAGGATTTAATTATATCTTCTGAGTGCTGTTGATCCTTTCTTTCTACAAGTTTGATGAGCATGGCGTCATCCATGATTATCACTGGGAGCACCACATTTGCTATTGGTCCCAATCGCTGTAAGGAGTGCAGGGCATACATATGTACATTAACCCTAAAGGTGGCTGTTGCATCAAGACCACCTTATAAAGACATCAAAATTATCCCAGAGTTGAGCTTTAAAGTGTGCTTCTAGCCAACACCTTTTTTAGATTTGGATGGATTATGTAAGGGTCAGAACCATAAAAAATGGTTAGAATTGCTGAGGTAGTCGAGGAAGTGTGCAGTGTGAGAAGTCAGAAATATGACCTCCAACATGACCCACTCCACAAGGTAATGGATACACTGCTTCAGTGCTTCTCTAAATCCTCCTTGTGCTATAATATACCTGACAGCTAAATAGAATCTCTGTAAATGTTCATTTTGTATATCATGTTGGAACATTGGGAAAGAGGTTATCAGGCACCAACTGTCCTAGCAATAGATCAGAAATGTCAGACTCAAACACAACAAGCTAAACCAATGGGATGTATATATAAGTAGGCCTGCTCAGGTATAACTAATTAAAAATGTAGATGCCTAAACAAGCAGGTCATGGCAGGCTCTCTTTAAAGTGTATGCAAATTTAAACCCAAACATCCTCTCCTCCTCTATAGAATGTCCCAAAAATTTTTTCCCTTCCTCCCTTCCTTTTTTCCCTTAGTAATTAACAGCTTTAATTACTACCTGTAATATCATCACAGAGCTTGCAAAATTGCAAAGACAACTGCCGGGAGCTCAGTTCTTATTGACGTAAGAGCCACCACCCATCCCCAGATCTACATATCCCAACAGCCATTTTCCTACACACAGGGCTGACTCTTTTGATTCAAGGCAGCAGCATTGTCTTATTGCATATAAAGAGGGACAGAAAGGGTGTGGACAGGCAGAGTTCTGTAGTCCAGCAGGCCAGGTCAACAACACTCGTTGAAATTTCATTGTAGCAAAGGCCCTATTGTCAGTCCATACAAGATGTTAGGAGCACTCTGGATTCCTGGTAGATCAACAAATATTTTCCGTACTTACAGTCTTTTAAAGGGGTAAAACTTGGGGGGATGTTTATGATTGTTCAATATTGCCTGACAAACACTTTAAAAATAAACCTAAATTACATTATTTAGCAAATGTGCTGTATTTGCACATTGTGCAGAAGTTGCAGAAGTAATGTACTCTTGATCACACTGATTTTATGTGAATGGTCTTTGGCAGGGTCGCGGTGGAAAAGGAAGTATCTATGTCTGGGCGTCTGGAGATGGAGGAAGTTATGATGACTGTAACTGCGATGGCTATGCATCCAGCATGTGGACCATCTCTATAAACTCTGCTATTAATGACGGTCGGACTGCGCTATATGATGAAAGTTGCTCTTCCACTTTAGCCTCCACATTCAGCAATGGAAGAAAACGAAATCCCGAAGCTGGCGTGGTACGTATACAGCACCAGCCTCACAATAGAAACAGCAGATGTTCTTTTGTTAGAGCTCATTTTAAATGCTAAAAAACCCAGTGAGGCTTTCACTGGCGGCTGATGAGAAATATGTTAATATTTAAACAATCCAAACATCCTTTGAGTTGCAATGGTTCAGTTACTGCACTTGGCAATATAGTTCATACAGTTTGGTGCCTTGGCTTTATGTTTGGTATTATGAGAGGGAAATTAGCAAGCTGCATGTTAGATGTAAACTCTCTATGCTGGTGCAAATACAGGAAAATATATGAGACAAAGGCTGGGAAGGAGTGTTAAAAACATATTACAGTGAAAGGACTACTATCATAAAGAATATTGTACTCTGATTAATGTTTGCAGTGTATATATTTAATGATAGTACTAAGTACATGAATTTGTTTTTTCATTAATAACTTTCTTCACATTTACATGATTACACACTTACAAAGCTGTCCAGGAAAAGTGACAGTTATAGCGGTTGGCAGGGCCGCCATCAGGGGGGTAGGGTCCATACTCATATACGGGGCCCAGGCAGCCTGGTGGGCCCGCCCGGGACCCTTGCATGGGTATAGGCCGGCGGTGACAGGCGAGGAGGCGGCATATGTCAGAGCTATATAAATGTATAATAATAGTATATGACTGAGGGGGAACATTAGAGTGTAAGCTCCTCTGTACAGAGACCGATGTGACTGTGGGGGGACATTAGAGTGTAAGCTCCTTTGTACAGAGACTGATGTGGCTGGCTCAGTGTTCTCTGTACAGCACGGCAGTATATGTCAGAGCTATATAAATGCATAATAATAACTAGGGATGCACCGATACCAAGTATTTGGGCGAGTACTCGTACTCTCCCAAATGCTCCAATGCCTGGCCCGATACTTTAGCTACAGACATCAGGAAGGTTTCCTTAATGGGACTTCCGGTATCGGTATTCGTTATTGGCGAGTACCAAATCAAAATAACGGTACTCGATACCGAAAAACCAGTATCAGTGCATCCCTAATAATAACAGTGTGTGACTGTGGGGGGATATTAGAGTGTAAGCTCCTCTGTCAGAGACTAATGTGACTGGCTCAGTGTGGCGGCAGTGTGGGGCAGCGGTGCAGGGCAGGGGCCTCGGCCTAAAGCCATGTAAGGGGCCCCAAAATTTCTGATGGCTGCCCTGGGGGTTGGGACAAACTATAAGACTGCATTCACCCTGCGTCCAGGAACAATCATCTGTCACCAACCACATGTAATCATACCATGTATGAAACTGGAGCAGTTGCCCAGGGCCATCAATCAGCTTCTATCTTCAGTTTGTTCAGTTAAGATTTTAAAATGAAAGAGAGAAGGTGAATGGTTGCCATGCACAGCTGCTCCAGCTTTTGTCCCAATGTCTTCTGTAAGTTGTTCAAATTTGTCTTATGAATAAGTTTAGTTGTCAGCAGTTTTGGCCAGTGAGTCACCTGTGTTTATCCAGAAGCCAAAAAATCCTGAGTGATTTAGTATCTCCATTTTAAAGCAATAGCTTGGGGGTTCTAATTCACTTTGAGTCCTCAGGCCATTTGCTGTGAGGCGTTCCTCTCCGAGGTTCATACAGGCTTGTTGAACTAAATTGTTACATTTAAAAACAATGGGGGGAATTTATCAAAACTGGATCAGACAGAATCTGGAGCAGTTGCCCATAGTAACCAATCAGCTTCTCTTTTCAGTTTGTTCAGTTACGTTCTGAAAAGGAAAGATGTAATCTGATTGGTTGCTGTGGGCTACTGCTCCAGATTCTACCTGCTCCAGTTTTGATAAATTCCTCTCAATGTCTTTTGTCTCAGTGAAGTTTCCTGTGTTATAAATGGGTAAACTTTACCAGACTTGGTATTATCAGTGAATTGTTCATTCTTCAGTCTTTGAGAGTTCCTATTTAAGATATAGTCAAACACCTCTTGTAGACACAGAAAGATTTCCTCGTCAGGTGGTCCAAGTTGAATCTCAACACAATGCAGAAAATGTACTGATCTGTTCACGAAAGAGTGAAGAGTTTGGAGAAGACAGGAGAAGTGAACAATCTAGGACAACATAGCTGATTTGGAAAAATTCTCCAATTCACCTCACATTCCAGTTCAGCTATGTTGTCCTAGATTGTTCACTTCCCCTGCCTTCTCCAAACTCTTCACCCTTTTGCGAATAGCCCTGTTAGTGTTTAGCATTTGACCTTACTCTGTGGAAAATAAATTTAGCTGGATACATGAGTGGCAGCCATCTTGTTCACTAAAACAGTTTGTTATAAAATTAATTCCATTTTAGAAAAGACCTGATAATGCCATAATTTAAATAGTTTTGTTGTTGATGTGTACCTTGTAGAAACAAAGATGCATGTTCACTACTTGCTACTGCTTGGGTACATGGGACATTGTATTGGGGACATGGGACATGTAAAGATCTGTCCATCAGCCATCTCTCTGTCAGTTTTTAAAGTAGAAGCCTGCAGTAGGCAGACATGCCAGCAGTGGGGCAGTAACTTTAATTAGTTGTGACAGATCGGGGAAAATTCAGGCCACCGGTTCAATTTGCACATGCAAAGTCATGACTACCTTCTTCAAGGACTAGTAGGCAGTTGAGGTCCTCAGAAATGAAATTCGGAGCAATCTGCTTGGTAAAGGTTGCTGCAAGCTGAGAGCAGAGGGCAGCTTAATAATGTCTAAAAAAAAAATAAAAAAATAAAAAAATAAAAAGAAAAAAACTAGAAGAGGAGTTAGAGGAGGTAAACACAGCAAAAATGGCAAGAAGGGAACACCTAGGGCCAATTCCACAATAAAAATTTTCAACCTCTCGGAACATAAACTGACTATACACGAAACTTCCCTGTTAAAGAAAGGCCTAAATTTTGCCCCGGACGCCAAACCCGATCCTTTTATCTTATTCAAAGATCTGAACAAATTTATTAGGTTACTTACACTCCGGAGACACTACTCCCACAGTACACCCACAACCATTCCAGATTCAGCTGTCCCGAACATATCTTTAGATATGGAGGTCATAACGGACATATTCGATAAACAGGACGGTGACATCCTCAACACCTTGTACGAGCTTATGGATCTCAACTCCACTTTTGAGCCTGATTTGGAAGCTTTGGTCAATCCTGCTATTATCCACACCAACCTGAGACCAAAATCAACCTTTTTTCCAGCACACTCCAAAGGTTCCTTCATTGATACATTTTATCATGTGGTGTATGCCGATCTCTTACAAGTGTGCAGCAACGCAAAACACCATCCCAACCTCACCCCACAGGAAAATAAAGCTCTTAAAGACCTTGAGTCCAATCGTAACATTGTTATTAAACAAGCAGATAAGGGGGGAGGTATCGTGATCCAAGACCGTCCCACATATACGAAAGAAGCACTCAGACTACTGTCTGACACTACCACCTATATTCCACTCCTAGCGGATCCCCTACCTTCCTTCTCCAGAGAACTCGAGGTTTTAACCTCTGCAGCCTTGGCTAAAGGAATTATCAACAAAAAAGAAAAAGCTTTTTTGCATCCCAACTTCCCAAGCACCCCATATTTCTACCATCTACCCAAGGTGCACAAGGACAGCAAACAACCCCCAGGACGTCCAATAATCGCCTGCACCAGCAGTCTTACCAGCGGACTTTCCATATATATCGATCAATTTTTACAGCAGTTAGTTGAAACTCTTCCTTCTTACATCAAGGATTCCGGACACCTCATTAACACTTTATCTGCTTACAAATGGGATCCCGCTTACTGTTGGTTGTCTCTGGACGTCAGTTCTTTATACACCTCCATTCCCCACAGAGTGGGCCTACAAGCTCTACAATTTTTTCTATCCCAGTCCTCAGTCAATCCCCACCAGGCCCAGTTCATCTTAGAATCAACTGAGTTTACACTTACTCACAATTATTTTTCCTTTTTAGATAAATTCTACCTACAGATACAAGGGACGGCTATGGGTGCCAACTATGCACCAAGTTATGCGAATCTGACAATGGGACACTGGGAGGCGCTATACATCCTGAAGAACAACCCCCACGCAGATAAACTGGTGTTTTATGGACGTTACATCGACGACGTCCTTATCATTTGGGACGGACCACCAGACAGCGTCTCTCAGTTTTTGGAACACTGCAACAACAATAACTTTGGGTTAAAATTCACACACGAGATCAATAAGGCCAAGATTGTGTTCCTGGATCTCGAGCTTTCCTCCACGGATCACACCATCACCACCAGCAACCACGTCAAACCCACGGGTGGTAATTCTTATTTACATTACAATAGTTGCCACCATCCCCGTTGGAAGAGAAACATCCCAAAAAGCCAATTTTGCAGACTCAAGAGAAACTGCACCCGCGATATCGATTACACCGCCTCTAGCCAACTTCTTATAGACAAGTTTAGAGACAAGCAGTATCCCGAAGACCTCATTATGGAGGCATTTTCAACCTACCAAACCACAGGCCAGGAGCTAGGATCATTCCACAGAAAAGACACCACTAACAATAACAACATTAGGTTCATCACCACGTATAACAATAGTTCTAAGGCCATTCAAAATGTCATCAATAAAAACTGGCATATACTAAAAAAGGATCCCAGATTAGGCCCAATCCTACCCCCCAGACCCACCATCAATTTCAGAAGATCAAGGAACGTGAAAAATAGGATAGGACCCAGTCGTCAAACTCATGAATCGGACATTACATCAAAGAATTTTCTATTTGACGACAGGGTCGGAATCTTCCAATGTAAAAAACCGAGGTGCCTAACTTGCCAATTTATCCAACACGGTCAAACCAAATTCTTTGACCACCTCAAGAAACCATACTACATTAAACAATTCATCACATGCTCCCACGACCATGTGGTTTATGGACTGACTTGCCCCTGCGGACTTATATATGTGGGCCGCACTATACGCCCTTTACGAGCTAGAATTGGCGACCACAGACGTCTAATCCAGAAAGGGGATCTGGATCACAGTGTCCCCAGACATTTTACCTCGAAACATCACAAAAACACCCAGGATCTCCATGTTTTTGCCATTGAGCATATCTCTAACCACCTATCACCATCGGAACGGTTTCACACTCTATGTAAAAGGGAGACGTTCTGGATTTACAAACTAAACTCCCTTTCACCAGTCGGCCTTAACGAGGAAATAGAGATTCACACTATATTATAAATTGGGTAGGGTCCCCCTTTCCATATGTCATATACCACGGCACTTAAATATATTTGTTTCTTCTCTCATGTATAGATGCCATTCAATATCAGGTAGTAGCGCTCTTTCTTGTGTTTTTCTGCTTAATAATGTCTAAGGTCATCATTACTTCCAGAAGCCTTGACAGATTCACTCTAATTGCCTTCATATTGAAGTTACCAAAGCATGGTTACCCAGTAGTAATCCCTCTTTTTATTAGTAACAATATGCTTGTCAATAGACAGATAAACCGGGCATACTAGCTCCTCATGCTTGTCAACAAGTCTAAGGCTGTATTTGTGTCGTTCTTCACTGCCTATGGGATTTCTTTTTATAATTGCATCTTAATGGTCTTTGCTATCATGCCACTGGCTGGGCTCAAAGAAGTACCAACTTGCACATTGCTGTTTTGGAGCATAATGTAATAGTTTTTTTCATTGCTCATTGGGGTGGCTGAGCATTTGAAAGATGGAATTTCATCATCTGCCAATGTTGTAACTTATGAGAAAGGAAAGCAAGTTGTGTCTTTGCAAAACATTTTTAGCAATATAAGATAACTGTGGACAGTTGTGACTATGCCTAAAGAGTGTCTATTGCCAAAACTTTTTTTTTAGTTTTGGTTAGAGCAGAGAAAGGTTAAAAACCTTTTCAGGTAATTTGTTTGCTGTCTGTGTCTTGCTGGAGAGGCAACAGGAAATGAGAACTTCCAAATGTGAGGGCAATTCTCAACTTTGACTATTGTCACCAAGACATTTGTACTCATTGGACGATTTCCCCTTATCTCTTGCTCTAATGACAATAGTGGGGGGTATCTTCCCAGGTGGGACACAGACAACAACATAAACATGGAGGTGGGTCTAACCCTTCTCCACCCTTTACATACAAATGAAACCTTTCTCCAACTTTTGATGGTTTTAAGGCTTATCCCAAAATTGAATTAATGATGTGGCAAAGACCGGGGTGTCAATGTTTACAATGCAGTGTCAATGTTTTTCCTATTGTTACTTACATGTCTGTTAATAACATTGAGAAGAAGTGTCCAGCACCACTGCACTCAGAAAATACAGAAATACTTATATTAGCATACGTATATATTTTAATTTGAGGGTTTAAAAGCAGATCCGAGGGAATTCATCAAAGTGTGGTGCCTTTAATACAAAAAGTGATGCTTGATAAATATTTCAGGGCTTTCAGACTATTTCTGCATAATATGACTTTCGTAATACTGTGTGACCTGTAAATTATTAATTTGTGTTTTCAGGCTACGACAGATTTATATGGAAACTGCACTTTACGTCACTCAGGAACATCTGCGGCAGCACCAGAAGCAGCTGGGGTGTTTGCATTGGCCCTTGAGGCAAAGTATGTTCATGGGATTTTCTTTACATATATGGCAGATGACAGTAAACAATACATGTTGTTTAGCTATGCAAAAAAATTCAAAGGGACTTTCCATATTTGGATTCATCATACAGAATTATCTTTAACTGTCTGACTTGATATAAAACATTTCTTAAAACCATCACTTTTTTCTATCTTTCTTTTTGTAAACACATAAGAAAGTCTATTTTGTGTGCGTATTTATTGCTACTTGTCATTTTAAATGGTTTATTTTACTTTTTACTGTCTTTTTCTCTGACTAAAATATAAAATAAGATAGTTTAAGGACCTGTTTAAATGTTGCAAAAAAATCTTAGGTGCCAACACACCCAGAACATTTTAAAATAGGATGTGACTTTTTCTTCTAATGCAACACAATAGTGTGCATTGCCAGGTGTGTTGGGGCTACATTTAAAATGTAACATGCATTACTGCAATGCAATGATCTAAATAAACCCTAATGAACCACTGTAACCCCTAAAAACCATTTAAAGCCAATTGCACCCTTAACTATCACCAAAACTATCTTCATTTGGACTTCCAAATTTACTCCAATGCATTTAGTCAAAATAGCAAAATTTGCCTACATCCCTTGATTTTTACCGAAATGTCAAAGAAATATAAACTCTTGAATGTACTTATCCCTAACGGGGGAATTTATAGACTTCAGTGTCTAACATATTGGGCCCTTCAGTCCTGTATGTTCACAAGTTATTTTACACAAGCATAGAGTTTATTACCAGAGAGATCCAACCTAGTTACCGACATTATAAATACTGTAGATTGGCTTTACCAAGTGTCAGTTTATGGGTTGTAGACAGCCAGGCTGAGCTAGCATGTTTTTGCAATGGGCAAGACTACTCACAACACTCATTGCCTAAACAAATCCAACCCAGTCTATCTAAGTACTTAAAGAAGAACTCTGGGAATTTAAAAAAAACTTACCCTTGCAGTGGAGCTACCCCCCCTCCTGCATTGCAAGAGTTAAGTGCTCATTATAAAGCAGATATACTCACCTGATCCTTGGTCTCACTGGACAGCTAGACCAGTCCCTGCAGCCTCTTCTCCCCTCTGACGTCAGCACATTTAATGCAGGTCCATTGATTTCCATTAAACGTGAGGACAATGAGGGACATTTCACAGCTAGAGCGGAGGGGGAAAGAGGTGAGCACTGATCACTGCAGGACCAAGGATGAGGTGAGTATATATGCTTTATTTGAGCCCCCCAGACAAAACAAGCACTTAACCCTTGCAGTGTGGGAGTAGCACCACTACAAGGGTAAGTTCTTTTTAATGCCTGGAGCTCTTCTTTAATCAATAAGGTTCATCCCAGACTCAGGACTGCCTGCTGTGGTTCACAGACACAGCGCTCATTTCTGTATTCAACAAAAAACCATCCATATTTGTTGACAATAATTTGAATGTCTATGAAAGATCACCTGCATTGTTAAAGCGGAACTCCAGGAAAAAAAAGAAATTGAATTATGTTCTGTAAAAATTAGTTACCTGTAATGATGGTTCATATGTATTGAGTGCTGCTGTGTAGTGTAAATTTGCTAGCTTAACTGATGCCGGATATTATAGTCAGTGCTCTTCTTCTAGTGCCATAACTAACAGTTTTGGCTCTCATACAGTGTAGGGATTGTGTTGTTTACTCTCCCCCTCCTCTGCCCTTGTCCTTTCACACAACTTCTAGCATTCTATTCACAGAATACAAGACGTTCTGTGAATGAAAGAGGGAAGATCCTGTCATTCTCACGCAAGGAAGTGATTAAACCCCGCAATCCCCGAATGGTACGAGAGCTGGAACTGTCAATCGCAGTGCTGAAAGAAGTGAGCTCACTGTACTAACCGGCATCAGTGCACTAGCATTTTGACTACACAGCAGCACGTAAGACAAGGGATGCACTGATACTGTTTTTTCAGTATCGAGTACGAGTACCGATATTTTTTTTCGGTACTCACCGATACCGGAAGTCCAATTTAGGAAGCCAGACAGCATATAATGCCTCACCACCTGGCTTCCAGATTAGCCAGTAAGCCAGGCAGCGTGTAATGACTTGCCGCCCAGCTTCCTGATTAGCCAGGTGATGAGAACGCATGTAGCCGGATTTCTGGTCAATCAGGAAGCCAGGGGGATGGAAATAACACGCCGCACAGCTTCCTGATTGGCCGGGAAGTCTGCTCCATGCTACCACGTCACCTCGTCACTTGCACAAATACTCAGTATCGGCACCAATACTAGTATCGGTATCGGTACATCCCTACTTAAAACATAGAATTACCATCATTAGAGGTAACTAGTTTCTACAGGGCATAATTCTAAAAAGGTTTTCCTGGAGATCCACTTTAAATAACGCATGCTATAATGGGTATGAGTAGGGAAGGTGGCCCCTATTTCAATTGTAAAGGTTTAAGGGTAATTTGTGAGGATGCAGTGCACCCTTAACTACCTCCCGGCCAGCCGCTGTGTATACACGGCCTGCCGGGAGCTTCTTGGATGTAACTGGGCGTGTATACAGCGCGCCCGAGCAAGAAATCCCCGCTATTTGAAAAGAGGCAGCGATGCCCGTTAATATACAAGCGATCCGCCGGCTATAGAGCCGGCGGATCGCTTGTATGAAGCCCTGAGACGTGCGCCCCCCTCCGCGGCTCTCCCCCTCCCCCCCTCCCGCTGTCAAGCTGGTCCCGGGCTCCGGTGTGAGCCCGGGACCAGCATAGTGCCTCTGTCACAGGGGATCAGAGGGAGCTCGGTACACGAGCTCCCTCCGGTCCCCTCTCCGCTGTCAGAATGCGGAAGTGTTGTATATTACATCACTTCCGCATTCTTGTGTCACTCTCCAGCTTCAGATGCTGGAGAGAAGCTGATGAAGCAGATCTCTGCTTCATCAGCTTCTTCAGGGGGGTCCTAGGTGACATTAGGGGTCTTGGAGACCCCCTGATGTCATAAAGAGAACCTGCTGTCACCTCTTTTGCTATCACATAAGGGGGTTTCTCAGCCCCCTCTGTGATAGCAATAAAGTTAAGTGAAAAAAAAAAGTGAAAAAATAGTAAAAAAATTAAAAGTTTCCCCCCCCCCAATTTTTTTAAAGTTACACAAAAAAGAATTAAAAAAAACAAATTTTTTTTTTAAAGTCCCCACCCCTACATACACGCATGTAAACATGCGTCAGGTGCGCATACCTGCGAAAACGACGATTGCACCCATTACGCCGCACATGTTACATATCGCCGCGAACGTCGGAATGAGAGCAATAGTTCTAGGGCCATCAATCACTGATAACACTAAACTGATGAGCGGTAAAAGCTTTTAAAGCGTCGCCTATGGCCAATTTTGGGTATGCTAGTTTTTTGCGATTTTGCGAGTGCGCGCAATTTTTACGCTTGACATGTTTGGTGTCTATTTACCCGACGTGACCCCGTCTTTTATATGTTACCAAAAAAGTGGGTAATATTAGTTGTTTTATAACATAATGTAAAAAAAAAACTTTTTTTTTTTCAAAATTTTCAGTAATTTCTCCTGAATATAGTAAAAAATAAAACCCTGGTGGTGATTAAATACCACCAAAAGAAAGCTCTATCTATTCCCCAAAAATGGTATAAAATTAATTTCAGTACAGCGTTGCATGACGGAATAAATGTCAGTCAAAGTACTGCAGCGCTGAATACTGAAAAATGGCCTGGCCAGGAAGGGGGTCTAAACACCTTGTCTTAAAGCGGTTAAGGAGACCCCTTGGGGGGAAAGATACAAGACAAAATAATTATGGAAAATAAAGTCGTCCCTGATAACACTCACCTGTTACACAATGCTGATTTCTGCTGCAATAAAGAGAAAATGCAGTGTGAAGACTCTGTCAGATCCCTAATCCCCCACTGTGCTCAGTGGTTTGATTCGCTGACCCTTTCATCACTACTGTATTTGGAAGAGAAATAGAGGCTTGCAGGAAAAACCACAGCACTTATCAGGGGACCAGGAATTTGACACTCCATAAGCAATGGTTTTTCTATGTTCTTCTCTCAATTTGCTCTGTTCTAGCTGTTTGTGGTCAGATTCTCTATACTTAAAATTGTTTTAAAAGTAAACCTCTAAATGTACATATTGCTAAGTACACATTTAGAAATAGTTCCAGTATTGTAATTTAATTTTGTCTTGCAATAGTCCAGGTCTCACTTGGAGGGACATGCAACACTTAACAGTGCTGACATCCAAAAGGAACCAGCTGCATGATGAAGTTCATAAGTGGCGTAGAAACGGTGTTGGTTTGGAGTTCAATCACTTGTTTGGCTATGGTGTGCTGGATGCTGGCTCTATGGTTAAAATGGCACGAGAATGGAAAACTGTTCCGGAAAGATTCCATTGTATTGGTGGATCAATACAGGAGCCAAGGTACCTTGTATGAAAAATTGGAATTGAGAATTTAAAAAGTACAAGTTGTTCTTTTGTAAAAGCATTTAGCATCTGCGTGAAGGTTCTAACTCACCATAGGGGGGAATTTATCAAAACTGGAGAAGACAAAATCTGGAACAGCTGTGCATTGCAACCAATGAGCTTCCATATTTCATTTTCAAAGCTTAACTGAACAAACAGAAGTGAGAAGCAGATTGGTTGTTATGGGCAACTGCTCCTGATTGTGTTTGCTCCAGTTTTGATGAATCCCCCCATGTATTATATAGGGATCTGTTATGCTTATTGAATGATGTTAAAATACTGTATTAATGCACATAAAGGTCAACGCCAAGGGCAGACATCCCCAATGGTGTTACAGACAGAAATAAAAACCCACATTTTCCAAGCTTAAAAATGTTGTGGCTGAGGATGGGCTTTAAAGGAAACCTTCCGATTCCCCGAGCAGGTAAACAGTGCTATCTTCATAACTTGCTCCATTAACCAATTCAAACACATTCCTTCCTTCCCCAAAATGTGCACTCTGAGCAGACTTAATTACACTACTACTGTTTCTCTAGACGTTTTCTAATTTAAGCCACTATCTGCGTCTCTAACCACTCTCCGTGGCTACTGGCATACGCAGAGCCCAATGACTGCCACAAAAAGGGCCTTTAATTTACTGGCTGTGATTGACACTTGACTTAACCTCCTTTATGCTGTAAGAGGGACAAGATGGCAGCACCCAGTAGGCTATAATTGGATATTAGGGGACACCCTGAGGCTGGGTTTTATTCACTAATTAAGCCAAATAGTAGACGGAAGTTTCTGTAAATATTGGAAAAGGAAAGAGTTGCTTTAAGCCCTTGCATTTTTCTGTTATTTCCTATGTTCATAGATGTAAACCTTGCACATATCATTCCTTCTTTGCTTGTTCCCTTCCTACATTAATTAGTCTAAGAAATAATAAACTTATAATTAGAATTCAGTTTCAATGTGAACAAACATATAGCCGGAATAGGTGATTAAATGCTCCTCAAATTAAATCCCTCATCTCAAAACACGTATTTACTTTTTTCTAATTATCAGATTGAAATGTGACTAAAATAGTTTCTGATGAAAATATTGAAACCATAGTGATGCTTTAGCTTTTGATATTTAAGCTTTTACCTGCATTATTTTCAAGCAAAGTAAAACAAACCAGCAGTCTCTAAGATATTGCATTGCAACTTCCATTAAGATTTGATTCAGTCATACTATGGATAATTGTTTTCTTCCTCCTCATAGACTTGCAGAGCATGGTCTATATATAGCCTTTTGAATATCCTCTGTGGTGCACCTTAGCAACCCTGTCAATTAGTGGAAGAAGCTGGGTAGCATTTGTCGTCTGCAGCAATTGTTGCGAGGCAACTCCATTAATATTTAAAACACTTTAATATGCCATTCCAGGATTAGAATGAGCAAAAACGCATTGTGAAAATGAGAAATTATGCTAAGACTCATACAATATGTAGCTTGTAATTATGTGTCAAGCGCCCAGTCTTTTATAATAATCTTCCACTGAAATAATAAAGGGGAACTTATATACTGTGTTATGTTGAGCAAAAACATCTAATGATAAATGACTTCCAGTTCAAACCAGACAGAAATAAATAGTATTAAAATATACAATAATGGGCATGTTTAAGATATATAGTAAACTCCCCAACCCTAGTCCTCAAACCTAATCCATTGTTTACAGCCTTCTTCCCAAAATCTTGTTCAACATTTTCCACACCTGCGCAGTAACTCCCTATACGTTTAAATGGGGCCATGCCCGCACTGTTGGATGTATGGCCCTATTAAACAACCACCATGATTGCGTACTGAGGTGTGAAAGGCACATGCAGTAAACAAATGAGCAGCTCCAAAAGTATATGTTCCCTTTTCCTGGAGCAATCAAGGCACTGTAAGTATGGGATATACAGTACTGTACAAAAGTTTTAGGCAGGTATGAAGAAATGCTTTAAAGTAAGAATGCTTTCCAAAATATATATTTTATTGTTTACTTTTATCAATTTGCAAAATGCTACAGAAGAACAGAAGAAAGGTTAGGGTTTTAAGATGTGCAGTTCAAGCTCTTTTGAAGAAGCAAACGGAAACGGGTAACGTTGAGGATCGTAGACGCAGTGGTCGGCCAAGGAAACTTAATGCAGCAAATGAAAGCACCGAACTAGCAGAAACCAGTGGGACCCACGTACACCCATCTACGGTACGGGGAAGTCTGGCCAGAAGTGGTCTTCATGGAAGAAATGTGTCCAAAAAGCCATACCTCCAATGTGGAAACAAGTGACTCAACTATGCATGAAAACATAGGAACTAGGGTGGAGAAAAATGGCAGCAGGTGCTCTGGATTGAGGAGTCAAACTGTGAAATATGTGGCTGTAGCAGGAGGCAGTTTGTTCGCTGAAGGGCTGAAGAGCGGTACAATATTGAGTGTCTGCAGGCAAGAGTAAAGCATTGTGGAGGTTCCTTGCAAGTCTGGGGCTGCATTTGTGCAAATGGAGATGGAGATTTGGTCAGGATCAATGTTGGCCACAATGCTGAGAAATACAAGCAGATACTTATCCATCATGCCATACCATCAGGGAGGCGTGTGATTGGCCCCAAATGTATTCTGCAGCAGGACAATGACCCCAAACATACAGCCAATGTCATTAAGAACCATCTTCAGCGTAAAGAAGAACAAGGAGTCCAGGAAGTGATGGTTTGGCACCAACAGAGCCCTGATCTCAACATCATGTAGTCTGTCTGGGATTACATGAAGAGACAAACGGATTTGAGGCAACCTATATCCTCAGAAGATCTGTCAAGTTCCTTCAAAAACTGTGTGCAAGTGTACCTAGAAGAATTGATGCTGTTTTAAAGGCACCAAATATTGATTTGATTTGGATTTCTCTTCTGTTCATTTACTTTCCATTTTGTTAATTGATACAAAATAAACTATTAACACTTTTATTTATTAAAACATTCTTACTTTACAGCATTTGTTCACACCACCCTAAAACTCTTGCACAGTACTTTAGATATAAAGCCAAACAATACACAATTAACAAATCAAGCAGAATACAGGTATGTTTTGCATGAATACAACTCACAGCTGTAATATACTGTACTTCACTCTGCTTAACCAAAGGATGCAACAACTTAAGGATCTGGCTGGCTGTGGACTATCATTTCCTTCCTGTTCACTTCTAGTAAAGGTACACAGTTGAGAGAATCCTGAGTCCATAATTGCACAGACAATCCACTGAAAGACACACAAAAGACAGTGGAAAGCTTTGTGTGTCCCAGGATGCCATGTTCAGGAAGGGTGGGATCCACAGGTAACGTTTTTCAGATCAAACTGGCTCTGTGGAAGTTGTGTACAGTGGGCATTTACACCACCATTCACTTGCTGTATATGCAGAGGCTGGAGCATGTCCTGCTTAGCAAACCACATTTATTATGAATTAACTACATGTACGTTATCGTGGTTGTGAGCACAACCACGTTGCTCACTTTAGAAATACAATAGTGAATTGTTGCCTCAGTGGTCTCCGGGTGTAACCTCTCCCCCTTTTAATTGGTATAAAAGATATTTATTAAACATATATTCAGTATAAAAACATGTATACATTTCATTAAGGTACAATCTAAATCAATAACATCTTAAGCAAGATTAAAAACCAGTTGCATCCTAGCTCCAATTCATCTTGTAAGTCATACGTATTCAGTTGGGAAATCCATGTATCCAGTCCCTACGCGTTTCGCATACTGCTTCCTCAGGGGAACATGGATCTATCACCCAATGGGATTCCCGGGTGCAAACAGGGTTCCCCAGACCGATTGTGGACAAGGATCGAAATCCCAACGTGACCACTTCGTCCAGGGGCCAATTTGGGGGCCCTGGGGCCACAAGAGAGGGTGCTTCAGGATTGAACAGTTTGTGGAGGGTCGTCTGTGCTGCCCCTTCCAAGTCAAAAATATCCAGAGTGTGTAGCATGTATGTCACGTCCGTCTGTTTGTGTGTCGCTCTAATCCTAGATCCTCGCACCTGCGTCTCACCTCCACACGTTGCTCACTTTAAACACTGTGTGAGTACACTCTGACTGTTTGATTAGATTTGCGGCAGCATTATTATCATAGCGTACACGCATATTCTTCTAGTAAATTGGGTATTACAAATTGGTGAGGCATGCACATGATTTAAATGCATTCTGCAACCCACATACCATGTATCTAAATTGTGAAATCTGTTTATTTCCCTAAACAGGAAAATACCGTCTGATGGAAAGTTGATGCTCACACTTACAACAGATGCTTGTGAAGGAAAGGAAAACTTTGTTCGGTATCTTGAACATGTCCAAGCAGTTATAACTGTGAATTCTACAAGGCGTGGAGACTTGAACTTCAATATGACATCACCAATGGGAACAAAATCCATTCTGCTGAGTCGTCGTCCAAGAGATGAGGACTCTAAAGTGGGTTTTGATAAATGGCCATTCATGACAACTCACACCTGGGGAGAAGACCCAAGAGGAACTTGGGTTCTTGAGATTGGTTTTGTTGGGAGCGTGCCAGAAAAAGGCGTATTGAAAGAATGGACCCTGATGCTGCATGGAACTCAAAGTGCCCCCTACATAGACCAAATAGTTAGAGATTACCAGTCAAAATTGGCTATGTCCAAGAAGGAGGAGCTTGAGGAAGAACTGGACGAAGCTGTGGAAAGAAGCTTGAAAAGTCTATTAAGCAAGAACTAGCACTGTATTGCATGTCTATCTTATATTTTCTTTTTCAGAATTTTCAGCATATCTTTCTAACACCTAAATTTCTGTATAGGATACCACAGCCTCTTGGTACCATATGTTCTAAATATTTATAGTCATCTGTTCCTTTGTTTGGAATCAAATAAATATATATATCTATATATTTTTACAGTGTTTACCCCTAATAGATATAATGCAAATTACCATTCAGTCTGCAAACATGTTCTGTGTCCAGTTTTGTATAGAACCTTCTACCCTTTTTGGAGCAAATGCAAATCTAATGTGTGAAGGGAAAGTATAGGTGAAGTAATGGAGTGTTAGCATTCAATATCAAGAACTTGGTGCTGTGAAATATCCACTCATAAGAGGTAGTTTTCTGTGTTAATAGTTATAGTTCCCAGTACGGTAATTACAGGGGTTAATTAGTGTTAAGGATTAGAAAAAAGGTTGGGTTGAGGTTAGGGTCAAGGAGGAGATTTTTTGGGGGGTAAGTGCTTGGGTTAAGGTTAGCAATATGTTGAGGATAGGTGATAGGTTACGTGTTAGGGTTCAGGTTACATATTCATTTTAGGTGTTAGGTTAAGTTTTTGGGCAAAGGCAATTTTTAAATGTTAGGTCTGGGCTAAGTATTAAGGGACATGTTAAGTGTTGGGATATAAGTCGGTTAGGAGGGTTAGGTTGTTTTACATTTCAGAGTTAAATGTTAAGGTTCAGGTTTACTATTAAGGCTGGGCTAGAGGGCAGGGCAGTTAGGGACATCTTTAATTTGAAATTATTTTAGGAAATTACTATCAATGCTGGGTTCTAGGTGCCAGAAACCAATGAATGAGCGAGTACATTTTAGTCATTAAATTAGATTAGTACTCTTAAGTGACAGAGAGTTATGTGGCATTCAAATTGTACAGGAATGCTTTAATGAACCTTTAATTTAATGTGGTATTAAATAAACAACATTCTGTAAATCTTAAATACAATCCCAATTGGAAAAGCTTTTTTGAAGCCATTTTAAAGCGACTAAATATTGTGACTATAAAAATATATATATATGAGCTCTCACTGTGCGTGTGGTAGCTGAATTCACCACTCACAAAACCCCAAATAGATTAACGCTTACAATACACATTTTGCTGCATTTCTGTTCCGTTATCAGTGAATGAAGCCTACACAATTATAGGGGCACAGAAAAACTGAAATGTATGTTGTGGATCCACGAATAAATGTCAAGCAATATTGTAGCAGCTAGGAACCTTTGTGGAAAAAGAAGTAATTTCAAAGAAGTCTAATATTTTTGGTAATTACTAAGTACTTGTGAACACTGAAAAATAATATTAATTAAAAGGCTAGACTGACAAAGTATCAAAAGTTTCCTGAGGTTCTCCTTAACCTCGTTGGCCCTGGGCCACTAATAATATGTTCTCCATTACATTTATCTTAGTAAAAGAGATTAAACTAAGTGATCATTCACTTTGTAAAGTGTTTCCCATAATGTGCAAGGAAAATGTAAAAAAATTGGATTTTGCTTAAAAACTACTGGATGTTTGAAAGCAGCACAGCTTTGCCTCATTCACTGAGCTAAGTGAAAATTTACTAAACATTTCCTTTTTTTAATAAATGAGCCAAAGCTGTGCTGACTTCAATCAACCAATCACGTGTGAGAAAAAAACAATGTAAATAAAAAATTTCCTTGCTTATAATTATAGAGGCTATTCTTTGCAAAGTGTATTTTCACTTTGTTTCACCTCATTTACCAAGATAAGTCAAAATGCTCTACTCCTTTAGTAAATGAACACCTATGTGCTGATTTATTGAAGGAGTAATATTACACTAGTGTGTATTCACTTCCAAAACTCATGGTTACAGGAAATTCCTGGTTTTTTTTTTTACACCCCGTAATGTAACTGGGGATTTTAAGTGAGCGCACTATTGGGTTGAAATGATTCCTTTAGTAAATTGGGTCCCTTTTTCTCTCCCTAGGGTGCAGATGATATCTTTGGTTAATCAGCTCCCGCCACTCTCTCTTCTTTCTTCTCTCTGTTATATAATCTTATAGAGTCTTTTGTAACTCTAAAACCACATGTATGGTATTGTATCTATATTTTTTTTTAAATGGATAAAATATAATCTGTTTATTATTTTAAAAGTAATATTTGATTAATTATTTTCTTCATGGGAATAAGTTTTCTTTTTTTTTTTAAGTCTCACTATGCCCGCAACAACTGCCAAACGTGCAATAAAATATCAGAAGATGTAAGAAATATTAATTTTCTAAGATTGTGCCAGAAAATATGAAGGTAGTAAAGCACAATATATTTTTTCATTTTGTACTGAATTATTATTAAAAATTGTTTAATGTTCACTGTTTGCATACAATCTGCAAATATTATCTATTATCTGAGAGCATTTATGCAGGGTATCATATTTATTACAGGAAGTTCCTTCATATATACTCAGATGTATTATGCCATATAGTTTCATTTTAAAGCCTAAAATGTATTTTATTTGGGAGATGATAATAAACCAAAGGAAAATATGTAAATGAGTGTATGTAAATGAAGGCAAAACACACAAAAACAGGCACATTGTATAGTGTGCTATACACACGTGTCACGTGTATGTGCTAATGATACAAAAAATAATATTTTTAAATTCATCACTTTCTGTAAAAAGTTATTTGGTCTTCATTCCATCTCTGTGAAAACTTCAGATGACCATGTATATTAATTTGCATTCTTTGTAATCATGCATTTCTATGTTATAATGCATTAAATGTCTTATATAGCAGCAATTTTTAAAAATGTTTGTTTATATTTCTTAGAATTCTACTTTTCTAAAAGTTAAATAGAAAAATGCTTGATTTGTTTTCCATTCATTTTGTTGACCTACACTTTGAAAGCAAATGTAGGAAAATTTAATTTAGACTACAGGGAAAGTCAGGAGTTGTAATACACAGTATATATACAAACTTCTTTTTAATGATTAAACTAAAAGTGTTTTATTGTAGTTTGCATGATATTTTAAGTATTATAGCGCTAGAATATACTATAAGACATATATTTAAGCATGCAACTCTTAATAATCTGATTTGCTGAAATTAATTGTGCTAATTCTTAAGCTATTTTTCATATTATGTTATATATAAAAATAGTTAAAGTAGCCTCATGCAATATTTTTAACTTGTCTTCACATACTTAGAACATCATTTGAGATGTCCAGCTATCCACAGGATCATTTTGTTTTTATTTGTGTTGCAGAATATACTTTTTTTAAAATTAGGGTCACAATTTATAAGCTAAATAAGAGCACATACCAGCACAGCAATGAAAACATAATATATGGTTATGTTACTGCAAATCAATGAAAAAGTGGAATTAAAGGAGACCTGTGTTGATAAAAAAATACAGAGGCTGCCGCTGATACTTTTTACAAAGTAGAAGTCAAATTTTTTTTAATGAGATAAGTGCCCTGGATTTTTTTTATAGTTTTTTTTTTTTCAAAGAATACTTCAGTCGAAGACCAGTTTGAAGGTATTTGTAA
The DNA here is from genome assembly GCF_000935625.1 of Nanorana parkeri. NCBI lineage: Eukaryota > Metazoa > Chordata > Amphibia > Anura > Dicroglossidae > Nanorana > Nanorana parkeri. The sequence goes on from NW_017307005.1 coordinate 723,791, forward strand.
AGCAAATTAAAACATACACAAAGTTCTACTTTTCATGCAATCTCTGCTACATAAAAAAATGAACATGCAAACCTGCAAAAACATCTCCTGCAAATTGCCCTTACATAATAGCATCGCTGTAATGTGGTTGTGCAAAAACAAAAAAAACCACAATAGATAGCTTAAGCACTGGCATTTTAGAAAACATCATCACAGGGACCTACCTGCTGCCTTTTGTATTGGAACTCACACCTGGAATTATATTACTTTATGCTTTCTGAAGGCTGAGTGCGGGGGATCGTTCTGCTATAGTCACATGACCAGCCATCCCAAAAAAAGGGTAAGAGAGAAACTGCTAAAAACAGCAGTGATTCAATCGCATAAGCAGGAAATGGTTTCCAGTGAAGTTCTGAAGCTATGAAGCCATCCCAATACTTTGAAGCCATGTTTTAATTTATTGCACAATTTATAAATTGCTGGCTGCAAAAAGGTCATTTTTATTGACACTAGATTACAAAAAAGGCTTGTTTAGTGATTAGATATGTTATATCACTGGTTTAACTAAAAACAGGAAAATTGTATTTCATACTTAACGTAATTTTCCTTTCCTGTCCAGCTCCATGGCTGCACACGAAAGGGATTAACCCATTTGTGTGCTGCCATGGAGCTGACAGGAAATAGATCTGTCCTTTGAAGGTAGATCCATCTTGCATGTTCAGTGAAAACATGGTGCATAATTATTCTAGGGTGTACCTTAATGCCCGATTAAACCTTGCTGTTTATTACTGTAATGCAGTTAACTGGAGTCTTCAATTGAGCTTTAAAGTACTCTAAATGTAAACCCAAAATCTATTTTTCAGTATATTTGGCATCATGCCTTACTGTATACAGTTTTCTTCCGTTGGTTGTTGGGCTGCCTATCAGGTCTGAGGGAGGCATGTGCAAGCTTGATAGACAGCGGTTGGTAATGTTGCTGCTGATTGCACAGTAGCAGCTTAACGTTATCAGCTTGAAATAGGGAGTGTTGCAACTGGCAGGATCTCCAGGTAAGAAACTTTGCTACAGATTCCTAAATACATTTCCTTACGAAAACTGTACACAGTATGTCATGGTGCCAAAGACTGAAAATAATTTTGGATTCACATACACTTTAGAGTCATGTTTTGTGACTCATATTTTCTCATGCTTGCTCTTCTAGTTTTTCGGTTATTTAAATTTAGAAATTTGTAAATGATCTGCAAGACAGAAGATAGAGTAGACATTTTCAAATATCGGCCATATATAAAGTGCATTTTTTTTAACGTAAGTCAGAAGGAGGAAGTTAAATTGCAAAATAAGTAGAAGTTGTTTGCAGCAAAGTGAATGTTAAAAATTTTAAATCAATTACCCAATCATGTGATCTTGATATTCAAAGTCAAAATGGGTTCACTTTTTTTGCCAACTTCCACTTGGCAGAGTCACTTTGAAAAGTGCTGACTGCACCCTAGGCTAGGCCCTTGTCTCTTGGAAAATGTATGGCTGAGAATCTCTAATTGTATAGATGGTTACTTTTAGATCAATAATGTAATATATGCCTCTACAAATAAGTGGTAAACCTCAAAATTTGGTCAAATAAATAGAAATACAAAAACAGATTTTGCTTGAGATAGCAAATCTTTATTTGGAAGCAAATTACCCAGATTCAACACTAAAAACAATATCAGTTCACTGAGCAATGCAATCACTTTAGAGCTACTGGCTTTCACTGAATAACAGATGAACTATCTATATCTTGCTTATGATATGCAGCTTAAGGTATTAGGATTTGTCTGATATACTCTATTACCGCTGACCCAAGTTGCACCCTTTTCAGAGCCTAAGTAAAATATTCCTCAAAGTATAATCTAGTTCCAGTTTAAAAGGAGTGAGTTTCAGTTTCAGTAAACACATCTAAGAATCAATAAAAGATATTTTCTCTGAGGTGTCTCAGGAACATGATATTGTTATTTTTTTCTTGTCTTTTCAATCATGGTTTCTACAATCATAGCTGTTTCTTCATAACTCTTCACTCTGTCATCTGAAATTTTTTCAATTGATTCAACCACTTCAACTTTTTCATAACTCATAGAGCTTGGGAAATCTCTTCCTCGCAAAGGCCTCAGACTTCTTTCTTCTTTGTCATTAACATTGTGGCCTCTGCTAAATCTCTGAGTTTTTACGGAGTCAGAAGTAGAACTTACAGATCCATGATGTGTGCTGTCTGGTCTAGTGACATCTGGTGGCTTCTTTGCTTCCTCGTTATTCTCTGGATCTTGGTCTTTTTTATCATTGTCATTCTCTTTTGGTTTATCATCATCCTCTGTCTCTTCTGCTTTGTTTTCGTCTGAACCAGCTTCATCGTCGTCACTTTCTGATGATTCTGAAGGCTCAGGTAATTCTGGAATAGGTAGTACAATGTCATCGCCTGGTAAAAGATCATGTATGATGCTAACAGTTATCCTACCTCCTGCTTGTGGAGTGGAAGAGCAGAAGCAAGGGTCCATGTAGCTAGATTCGCCTGTAACTAGAACATAGCGACCTTTGGTAAAGATCTCTGGAGAAGGCTCTGGTTTCTTGTACCCTCTTATTCTATCTCTTACTATATTACATAGCTTGTCGAATGCTTTACTTATCTGTGCTCCATCTGGAACATCTTCTGGACATAAGTAACTTTCAGCTTCTTTTTCAGCTTCATCATAAACAGAATCATCATACTTTATTTCATATCTCTTGTCTACACTTTCCAGTGTTCTCTCTAGGACTTTGTCCTCATTGCTAACATCACTTTTTTCCATGGATAGTTCTTTTTTCCTTGACATCTTCCTTGTGACACCCTTTTGTCTTGGTTTGGCTGTAGCTATATCTTGTATAGCCAGTGTTATATCTGAAAATAAATAGGAACTCATCAGCAGTTGTTCAAGTGTTGACATTTGTATGCAAGTAAGGCAGAAATTTATGGCAAACGTTTGATGCATGCAAGATGACAATAAACAGTAATCAGGTACCTCCTAAAATGTTCTTGTGACCTATTTGAATTACATGTGAAGATTAAATAAAATGACATGCTTCAGCTATGCCTGAGAAATGCTTCTTGCACATAAAGACACATAAATGAAAACAATGATCCAATAAATGAATTGTAAAAGGAGTGTTACTAAAAGACCATTTGTGAAAACACAGAATACACGAACCCTTGTAGAAAAGGGAAATATGTTTTGCTATATGTTCTGCACAGCATAATGTTTTACTTTGCTGAAGGACACTGAAAGAGAGAGAAGTTTAGAATAAACAGGTTCATATAATCAGGCTCTAGCTCGCCCATGTCTACATGGACTGCTATGTATTTGTGCATCTCTTCATTTATTTGGTTGTATTCTAATGCATAATTGCCAGCAGCAAGCTTAAGATAAGACGTGCCCAGGTTTTAAGTATGGAGAACTCAAACAGTAATTAAAGGAGCACCTGTAAATGAAACAGGGATATTTGGTCATGATCACCCTCACTTGAGGCCCCGTTCACATTGAGCGATTTATCGCGCGATTTTTGCAGCGATATCGCTCATATTTCCGCGCGATATCGCTCTATGTAGCTTCACCAATACATTTCAATGGAGCTGTTCACATCTCGTCGCTCAATATCGCTCAATATCGCTTGTAGCTCGTCGCTGGTAGCTTGTCGCTCCTACATGACCCTTTTTTAGAGCGATTTTGAGCGATATTGCTCCTGATTGCATACAGCCCAATAGGAAGAAGTCGCGCGACACGTCGCTCAATATCGCTCGTCACGCAATATCGCTCAAAGTCGCGCGATTTTCATGTCGCTCAGTGTGAATGGGGCCTGAGAGTGTTTTTAAATGTTTCCCTGCAAGCGCCGTATCCCTTACGGCTCTGGCTTTGGGCCCCTGTAAACAGCTAGAACTGTTTAGCTGTGTAAAGTTGACTGTTGGCTTTACACTGGAAGTGATTCTAGTGGCTGAGCTGCCACCGGTTCATGGTTCACTTTCAGGGGCCAATGAACAGGGCCCCACCACCCCTGCCTCCGCTGCCCCTCCTGCCAGCCTGGGACATTGCAGGTGTCGGCAGGAAGTGGTGAGAGAAACCAGCAAACATCCATTTGCCAATCTCCTCCCCGCTGAATGGAGCTGGAGGCACGATCCACACTTGAATAGCTTCTAACAGATCCCTAATGTTACCTTAAAGAGAACCTGCCACCACTAATGGTAAGCACCCCTATGTGATAGCAATGAAGTTAAGCAAAAAAAAAGTATTTCAAAAAATAAAGTTAAATAAAATAAATGTAAAAATACCAAAAAACATTTAAGTCCCCCCACCCCTTCAAACACACTAACATAAACAGGTGTCAGGTGTGCCTATGTATGAAAACATTGATTACGCTACACATGTTAGGTATCGTCATGCACCAGTGTGAGAGCAATAATTCTAGGGCCTATATTTACAGCTAATTCTAAACTGATAACTGGTGCAGGCTTTTAAAGCATTACTTTTGGACAATTTGGGGAACCATATTTTATCACCGTCTCACTAGCACACACAATTTTTTAACTTGGCATGTTGGGTATCTATTTACTTAACATAATCTAATCTGTCATATTTTACAAGAGAATTGCCTTTTACATTGTGTTTTTGTGCACTGAAATTAACTTAAGTGTATCTTTTACTGAAATCTGGGTTTTCAGAAAGAGTTGTGCTAATATCATGCAATGTAAAAATTTGCAACTGCCACCATTTTATTCTACTGGGTTTGTGTTTTTGGGGAATATATAACTCTCAGGGGGTTTAAGTACAGTAATTGTCAGGCCTAAAATGTGGATTATAACAAAAAAACACAAAAGACATCCTGGCAGCAAAAGGGTTAAAGATTGCTTTTAAAATACCATGAGACAAGGTGAGAAACTTCCATTTTGCCACCACAAGAGGGCAGCATCTGTAACACATTTTCTCACTAGTCTTGTTGGGAAGCTGCCCTGTCAGGGGCAACGATAACTACCAAACAATTTTCACCCTTTTATAAAACTGTCTGAAGGTAGAACTGTCAGGGTAACCAAAGCAACGAATACAATCTTTACTTCTACTTTAAAACAATTATTAATGGAGTTACATTTTTATGCTGTACAAGCAGTTCAGATACTTTCATATAAGAAAGTCCATAGGAACTGAAATATGATTATTATTATTATTATATACAATTTAAGGGATTTTATTACAATGCAAAATACAGTTTAAGAAACCTTTAGAGGCACCAGTAACTTAATTTAGAGTGAAACAAAATAGTTTCAGTTGTAAGAGTCAAGAGCAAAACAACCACATTTACAACACAATTTCATTTCCACAAACATTGGTTCAACTTGTGATTAGCAGGTCACACTTAATCTCCACTCTATTGGTTGTAGAGAATACAATGGTAAGGGTGTGAACTTAGATTTTACCTTTTCCTCTAGGTGAGATCTGAGAGGATTTGTAGCTTTGCATGAAGAGTGTTATTGGAGTTCCAACTATTGCAGAGTTCAATCTAACAGAGAAAAAAGATAAAAATTATTTTATATAAAGCATTCTTCAAGTCCATGAATATTTCTTCAAGAATAATTGTTTGTATCAAGATTGCTTTTTGCTCCACTCCCCACTTCCTCCTTAATACTATGCCCCCCACACAGATCTCATATTGAGCATAGCCTTGTTCACCTGTGCCTGAGCCTCCACTGAGCTGGGCAGTGCCTACAATTCTTTATCAGTCAGGGTCAACAACAGGACCTTTAACAATCAATAGGAGGGACAAGACAGAGGGTCAGTGAGACAGAGATAGGGTATCCATATAAAGGTTTTATGCTAAAACTGAGTGGGACTTTAAAGGCGCTCTTCAGAAAATATATATGCAAAGGGCATTGGGTGTTAATGTGTTAATTACACTTGCCTCTGTGTTGTCATTTTTCAGATATTTGTTTTAAATAAATGTGTAAAAAGTGTGTATATGAGCGTTCTATTAATCCCTTCCTACTGGCTGTATACATATATGTGGCAGCATGCAGGTGGGACTTATTCTATACTGCCACATAGATGTGGCAGTTCTTTAGCAATGATCGAGAGCCAGCAGGACGGGTACCTCATTATGTGATCACCGTGACAGTCAATCACAGGGATCACATTATCAGGAAGGCCAGGAAACACCTCCGTTACTATCTGCCTAAAGGCCAAGAAGGAAGGGGGAGTAGTGGTGGAAAGGGCATTGCATTCACAGCCTCCAGAAGAAAACAGACTCCAAATAGATCAAAACAGAACTACACATGTCTCAAAATAGAATTTGCTTTTGTTATGACAATGTAAAGCATTACAATTGTTTTATATGGCATGCTTTCCTTTTCATAGTAATTAATATCTGAAGCCAACATTTATATTTTTAGATTTGGATGAAGTAAAAAAGGGTGCAAAATTGGTCCACACGAGGGGAGATTCACTATCTGTACTTTGTTTGTTTTGGTGTCTATTGTCACCTGGACAGAGAGTGAAGAGAATTCCAAAATGTTACAGTTGTTACCTACAGGAAGTGAGGGGGAATCTTCCAATGGGGACACCTTTTCCAGAGAACTGTCTAAGAGTTGACAGATTTCCTCTTACTTCCTGTTGTGTCAAAAAGCTGTAGAACATTGAACAGCTTGCGATTCTGTCTGTAACATGAGAAGTGATCTGTATCCTGTCCTCTCTTATTTAGCCTTGTTGCTAAGACAGAAAAAAATCACGGTAGCCAAAATTGTCCTAAATGGTTATTGCTATATGTTTATTTATGTGAACACCTGGAACATTTCGGTCTACCCATTTGCCTGTCTTCAGCTATCCTATCCTCTTTACAGGAGCTTCTGATAAGCTATTAGAAAGCATGTATAAATGACCACCTCATCGTGACACTTATAATACAGAGCTGTGCAGTTACCTATTATCTTCATTCTCAATGATCCGCTTATACCTCTCCAATTCATTTTCCAAGGACTGCTGGTATATTACTAGCTGACGGCAGTCATTGGTGTACTTCTCCAAATTCCTTTCTGCTTCTTCTATACCTTTTCTGAGCACTTCAATCTGCTCGTTGTACAACTGTATCTCATCATCGTAGCTCTCCTGGGTGTTTTTAATAGCTTGATCCAGCATGGAAGTCTGAAAACAATACAGAAAATGAATCCCGTTGCTTGCTAATATCAGGTCACCTTATAAAGTAATAAAAACTCCTGTAAAAGCAATTTCATGGTAAGCATTTCAAGGCCAAAAAGGTTACTACGGTATATATCTGAGGTCCTTTCCTATAACAGCCATTTCCTCCAAGAGAAATGTATAATTTCCCCAGTGTGAGCAGTGGTTGTCCTCTTCAACACGCTACTGCTAAAGTGTAAACTTTTTTGTTAGTTTTGGATGGAGCTCTGGCTGGTTTTACTGTTATCCATATCTCTGTTGAAGAGATTTCTTCTCACTTACTGTCCCGGTGACAAAGGTTTCACCAGATAGAAAGTGAAGGAAAATCTCCAATAGCAACACAGCCAGAACATACCCTGGACATACTTTTTATGGTAAACACCTTTGATGTCACTGAAGACAGCAACTGAAGGACACAAAGTTTTCTTTAACTCTTGGCGCTAATGGCTGCCAGCTGAACAATCCACTTGCTGTTGCACACTCAAGGTTTTCAACAGTTTATCACAGTTTTTCACACAGACTTGAGGGGCTGCTCATCCAAGGCTCTGGGGCTTCCACCACAAACATAGAAAACAAAAGGGAACAGAGCGCCACCTCCGGGTGTAAAATCGTTTATTACAATAAATAAAACAAGGGATACATGTACTCACAAGCAAACGTTTTCATCAGGCTTTAACAACAAACGAGAGGCCACACTGTCTGTTAACCCAACATGGTATCCCCCGACTATGTAACATGGTAGCCTCCGGTCACATCACCGTCCACCGACCGCAGTCAGCCAAGATTGACGCGTTTCAGGGGCAAGCCCCCTTCATCAGAATCATCATGATTCTGATGAAGGGGGCTTGCCCCTGAAACTCACAGCTCCTGAATGAAAGGTTTATTGTCACAATTCAAAGTGTCAGAAAACTGTGCTTGCCATGTGAATTATTTAACGGGTGTAACAAGAAAACACAAAATGTTAAAACAAATCAGCGTTATTTTATGTGTGTTATGGATGGTTCTCATTATTAATTAAAATGTGTCATACAAATGCTTGTGGCTGGGCTGGTAAAGAGACTACGAGTTCCCTATCTGCATTTAGTATCATCCACAGAAAATGATAGCATTATTATTAATAGCAGCAGTAATACGTCATAAAAAGCCATCAATTTATGTGGAGATGTATAATGCGAGTGTTACAGAAAGCATACAGACATGCGCATGTAAAATAGGTATGCAAAAAGAGATAGATCACTATTCATATGTTTTGATAAGATAAATGAGTAACAGATAGAAACAAGAGGGAGGGGGAGAAGTAAACTTTCTTTAATGGGGCATCATTTGGCTTTTCACATGGTAGAGGGGGATCAATGACTGAACAGCTATATCAGGCCTAATGATACATTAGTTTGAACAGAGGATTTTTAAAAATGTGGTCACAAGGTTCAAAGAGCCAACAATGGCGTTCTATGTTCAATCATAATTAAAAAAAATAAGGTTATTATGAGTGATAATAATAATGGATTCCTATGAGGACTTTTACATCCGAAGTAAGCTGCAAGACCAGCTCCTGAAACCTGACACTCTAAACATTTTCTCTTTATGGAACACTGCTTTTAAGGAGTCCCTTGTTTCCTTTTTCACCACTAGTGACCATTCAAGTTCTGATGAAGGGAGATATGAAGACCTCTGAAATGTGTGGACCTAAATTATACGAGGAAATACATGTTATGGTTTTGGATTCATAACAAATTGTGTGAATCCATTTTTATTCCATGTGGAGTTTACCCGAAATGCTCCCTTGTGGTCCTGTCAAGAATTGGATCTGCCTTACCTGAAATATTATACTTCTCATAGGCTTCCTTTACTAAAGAGGGATCCAACACAGTGTTTTGGATCCAGCACCTCCTCCTACAAGGTCACAAACAGCACAAACACAAGGGGGTGTCAGACACATTTGACTATGCTTGCTCTGTGTAGAAACATAGAGGAGAACTCAATTAACCACATCAAAGCCACAACAGCACCCTCCACTCACTGGCAATTACCACGCAATGCACACAAAAGTGGTTGGAAGGATCCACTGTGGCTTAGATAAGGTTGTAACCATTCTAATAGCCACACAGATATAGAACAAAGCAATGGAAAGGCGGGAAGGGTGTTGTAAAATACAGAACTACTTTCACATAAAGTCTTAGGTAATTTACTAAGGGAGTACTTTTTATTGTATATCAGCTGCCTTCAATTATCCAGTCATGTCAGCTCAATTTAATAGTTAGAGACTCTGAAAGGTGCACATACACTTTACAACCCTCGCAAGACTTCTGTCTTGCAAGGGTTGTAAAGTACTTTAAAAAACGTACGATCTGCCCATCCTGGACAGGCAGATCGTACTTCCGATGACTGCAAACGGGCAGTGTGCGCGTGCGCACACCGGCACGTTCAGCAGTTCCGGGCGGGTTTTCCAGCCTGCTTTTTCGACGGAAGACGTGCAACAGTAGAAACGGTTGCACGCCTTCCATACACTTTGCGATTATCGTACGATCTCGGGATTTCCCGCGATTCTCGTACCATAATCGTACAGTATATGGGCACCTTATTGCACACTCTACACATTTGATATAATTTCTCTGGGATAAATAAAATATATGATAATTCAACCTCTTTGTAGGGCTGGTATACAATATATGGAGCAAAGATATATGAGGCCAAAGTAAAGCAGATTCCACTAATGCTTTCTCCATGGATTATATAGCATTCACTAAGAGCACTGTGCAAGAAAGGAGGGGGGCTCTGAAAGTCTGACTGGAGCATTAGAATTAGAGGGCTCTGATGTTTTTTTAAAGGAGATCTAAAGGCACCTGCATCACATTAGATATTCAGAACACATTTTCCTGTTTCAAAAAAACACTGCATGCCTCTGCCTCTTTTGTGCAGCAGCTACAGCTGGTATCTCCCACAATGTGGGCTCCAGGCTGTAGGAGAGGCTGGCAGATAGAGAGGTGGGCGAAGATGTAGGCTGGACATTAGGGAGGAGGTGTGAAGCTGTGAGGGAGTAGTGAAAAAAACTGTACTACTTTCAACTAGTTTTCTGCGTGTTTGAAGCAGAGGGCGGGTGCAATAGCTAGTTTGCTATTGGCTATTGCAAAGTGAAATAGCCAATTGGAATCTAGCTATGCATTCCTATGCTACCTCTGCCCAATCGTTTTCTATTTTATTTTTTACTACTTTTTTAACTGTTTTTCTATTCTGCTCGGTACCACAGAGGTACTGAGCAGAATAGCTGAGCCAAATCGGCTATTCACTCACTGATGTTCGGCATATATGAGACTAGGCCAAACAGCAGCGAATAGCCTGCCGGAGGTTGGGCTTAGCCGATCCAGATGTTGGATCTGCTGAGTCAAACTCCTTCTGCACTTCGGGTCGGCCGAACATGCTGAAGCCGCACAAAGCAAGCCGATGTACAGCTGATTTCAGCCGATATACGGCTGAAATTAGCCGTACAAGCCTGAAGTGAATAGCCGAACAGCGTTCGGCTCACTTCACTTCGGTTCGTTTATTCACTCGGCAGCTTAGTGAATAGACCCCATACTTTTTTTGTTTTTTTTACTTTGGTGACTCTTTAATAAAGCAACAATTCTTCAACCATTTGGATTTCTGTCTGAATTTGCTGTGTGATAATAAATCATAGCGTAGTTTTCTTTAACTTGCACTACTCATCATCTCTAATACAATCAATAAAATGTTTAAGGCATCCAATTTAGAACACCACCATTGTACTACCTAAAATATTGCACTTGGTGGCAGCAGAGCACTAAACACTGATCCACACATGTCTTTCATATACACTGAGTGGCCAGATTATTATGACCACCCCATCAGTACTTCGTTGGGCCACGAGATGACTCCACGAGATGACTTCGTTGGGCCGCCTCGTGACTCCACGAGATGATGAAAGGTGATGCGAGGAATCTGACACTGCACTGTTGCCCTTCTGTTGTCTTGTACCAGTGTTGCCACTCTCTGTTATGCCCTAACATTGACTAGTCGCTGACGGCCACAATTCGCACGTTCAGACCCAGATTTTCGTCTGACAGTCCAGTCTTTAAACACTTTAACAATGAGCCCCTCTTGAACATTTAACGATTTCTGCTGTTTTGCTTGATACTCGCTCCATGGCTAGTGCCAACAATCATCCCACGTTCAAAGGCTGTTAAATCAAATCGTGTTGTTTACCCATATCTTCAGAAAAAAATCACTTCTAGTGTCGTGGTAAACAACCTGCTTCCCTATTTATAATGGTCTGGCCCTCTTGCAACTTCAGCGCAAAATTATAGCTAATTATAGCTAATTTGCCTACAAACGTCAGGTGGTCATAATAAACTAGCCACTCAGTGTATAACCCCAATGTATTTCATAGACCTACTTGACCTCATAATAAGCTAAACATTTCAACTAATTTAACATTTTAAAATTACTATTTGTGACAAATTTATATTTTGGAAGTACTGTATTGCCTTTTACAGTCTGCATTCAATCTTAGCTTGAACATTTAAAGAGATATAGCCAGCATGTGAAGTTGGTATTGCCAAATAAAATCCACATTACATTACAGCAGGAGGGGCACATACGTGTTGTTATATGGAGATGAGTGTGTGGGTTTTATTGATCCAGGTTTATTGTATTACTTTTTAAAAGGTTTGCCATACTTAGGAGTCATGGTGGAAAATTTGCTTTTGTATGCACTTAAAAATGAACTCCGGGGCAAACAATGTATTAGCCGTTGCAGTGGAGCTACTCCCACACTGCAAGTGTTAAGCCCTCGTTTGTGTCTAGGTTAAAGGAGAACTATGAGGTGAGTGCTTTTCACTCACCTCATAGTTCTAGCCGACCTGTGACAATGAGACTGTCACAGGTCGGCTTAGTAGATCGGGAGGTGAGCGAACACATACCGGTGTTCGCTCACCTCTCGATCCTGTCACGGCTCTCTGCTCTCTGGGGCTGGATTCCCCCTCCCCGCTTTGATCCGCCAGCGCTGACTGGCAGAACGGATGGGGGAGGGGGCGGGTACAGACATAATTGTCGGGATCCGCTTCAGCTGCGGCGTCTCAGCCGGCGAGCTGCAGCTCGCGGTATACTGCGGCATCTCAGTATACCGCAAGCTACAGCTCGCGGTAAACTGAGCCTAGGGTGACCGGAGGATGCTAGTTTGTGTCCTACCGTTACCCTAAGGAGAACTATGGGGATAGTTCTCCTTTAAATAAAAAGTTAAACAAACCCGAAACTCAGATGTGGCCAACTGTCACATACTCCCTCAGCCTGTCTCCTACTCTGCTCCAGCAGTGGTATGTCTTTCGGCATCCTCACATACTATACACTGTACCTCTAGGACCTTAGACCACCAGGGTCTCAATAATTACTATTATTAAGATATTAAATAATATAGTGAAGTTCATTCATTAGGAATATGATATTAAAAGTAGATATAAACCCTACATTAATAAAATTGAGTTTGCTAAAGCACTGTGTTTTATTTGACATTTGTTTAATAAAAAACACTTGTTTTTAACTTTTTTCCATCTTTAATTTCATATAAGCGCTACTAATCTCCTGCAAACATTTTGCAGCCACGTCCTGTCTACGTGAATGTACTCCAATGATGGTTGCATGGTATTTGTCAGGACAGGTTTTCTGATGGTAACAACAGTCGGCCATGCCACGCAGGAGGCCCAATTCACAATGCTAACACAAAAAAAGAGTCCTTAGTTTCAAAAAAGTGACAGTTATTTTCAGAGTCAAATTACTTTCGCACAAGCTTTAGGAATTGTGCTGAATGTGTGTTGAAACAGCTATTTCATTGGAAGCCTGCAGTACAGGGTGACAATACAGGAGCACGATTGGGAGACAGATTTTTTTTTTTAAAGAAAACTACAGATTTTAAAAGATTGCTTTTGAAATCACTTAAATATGTTAAATCTTCTATGAGATTTTAGTAATTAGGTTTCCATACACTTTTCAAACTCTATATTATCTAAAATGCAGATTTTGTGTTATAAAAATAATTTTAAATACACACAACCACCCTGAATTGTGGTAGTAGCTACTGTATACATTTAAAGGAGTTGCACTATCTATTTAATCACCTGAAATAGTTGTTGTTTATTTTTTATTGTTATTATTATTATTATAAAAAACATTTTATCCCTTTATGTAAATATGCATTTATCCCCTCATGTTGTCTCAAAGTAATTTCTAATAAAGATGGGCTGAGTGTAGTTGTATCCTTTAGGCAGTAGATGGTAGTATAATCTAGAAAATACTAGATATATTTTTACAAAGAAAGAATAAAAAAAGTGAGCCAATGTAAAAATATAAAATATTGAGAATTATCCCATTAATCTATTTTAAGTAGATGAGTTGGTAAGTAATGCCTGACTGTATTTAGAAGCATGTCTAATAATTACCATGCTCAATAGCTGTAAGACTTACACCAATCACCATATAGTAGGGGGATATTGTATATTAACTCTGTGAATTTCAAAGAACTATATAAACAAATATCCAATGTTATTGAAACCCTGGGTTTTTAGTAAATCATCTCTTATATTTATTTGGATCAACTAGACATTATCATATATTTTTATTTTGTGTTCAATTGACAGAAAAAAATGGGTTCTTTTTGTGCTGATAAAGGTTCAAGTAAGTTTTCATATACTAATTTATACAAGATTGATACAGATTACAGGATATCACCATGTACAGATGGATTTTCTTATTTTCCTAATTTTAATGTAATTATATGCTAACCATGTCTCCTGATGAAGCAGAAGTATAAGTATTGCCCATGTATTGTATGGGTTATTATGTGGATATTAAGTGAAGTTGTATGACACTTGATATGATGTAATAATTCTTTCTTAAGAAAGTCCCTAATTACTTGGGGGGTTATTCACAAACCTGACAAAGGCAGCCGAGTAAATAACCCAGCCGAAGTGAAGTGAGCCGAACAACGTTCTGTTATTCACTCTGGCTCAGTACGGCTGATTTCAGCTGTACATTGGCTGCCTTCGGCTGCACTTCGGTCAGCCGAACATGCCGAAGTGCAGGAGAAGTTCGACTCAGCCGATCCAACATCTGGATCTGCTGAGCCGAAGCTCCGGCAGCTCACTTGCTGCCGTTCGGTCCCTATTCTCATAGGGGCCGAACGGCAGTGAGTTAATAGCCTAATGCCGCCGAGCGGCACTCGGCTCGGCTGATCTGCTCGGTACCTCCGTGGTACCGAGTAGAATAGAAAATCAATGGAAAGAGTTAAAAAAAAAGTTTGAAACATATTTTTAAAATGTAAATAAATAGTAAAAAAAAAAAACAATGATAAAAGGACAATTGGGCGGAGCTAGCAGTGACAGCTAGCTCCACCCAACTGTTTCCTATTGGCTGGCACCTGCTAAAGTCTTCTAGCAGGTCCCGGCCAATGAATATTAACTGGGTGGAGCTGGCCATGATGTCACGGCCGGCTCCGCCCAGTTGTTATTGTTTAATGACAGATCAGCGGTCCCAGGTCATTTGGGGATGTTGATCAGTCATTACAACTGGGCGGAGCCAGTCATGAGATCACGGCTGACTCCACCCAGCTGTCATTTGCAGGGCTTATGGCCGAACTGAAGAGCTCCGGGGGCCGAAGAGAGCCGAAGGATCAGCCGAAGCTACAGTTGGATCCTTTGGCACTTTCATGAATAACCCCTTTACTGTTTGATCTCTTCAATGTAACATACTGATTTATAGCCACTAGAGGGCAGATTTGTCTAAATGATGGGTGGTGGAATTAGTACCGTGTTGAACAACAGCAGTAATATTACATCAATCACAAGACAAGCCAACTAAGAAGAAATGACCCCAAACTTAATGTGAGCTGGAATGGGCCTCCATTAACACTTTTACAGCTTTCAGTGAAACTCTGCAAACCAAGTTCTGTGTGTACTTCTAATAAAATAGAGCTGGTCAAGCACATTCCCTATGCTGTGTTCTTCAAAACAAGAGGTGCAGCATGTAGATGTCATAGATAATAATGGAAATCATTTTATAAAAAATCCTTTTATAAAAATATAACTAAAAATGTAAATGTGAAAAATTGGTAAAATGATTTCATAGGTATACAATCTCATTTAAAATAAAACAAATATATCTTACCATGCCTTCATGTAGTGCTAATATAACACATATAATAGACACATCTATATAACCATGACAGTGATGTCACATTATCAGCTAATACAGATAACAGCACAGCAGCTGCACTTGCATTATTAGGGAGGAATGAAATGGTTTCCCCCATGTAAAGATGACATGTAGCATTTTATGTCTGATGCACTGAGAACGGAAGGAGATAATATCCCTACCTGTAATCTACCCTAAGGCATCTGTATTAAACACTTACTAATGTAAGTATGTGAAGAGTCACTGTATACAGTATCGAAAGTGGAACTTGAGCTAAATTATTTTATTTTGTTTTGAATAGTTTTTGAATAGTTTTTGAGTAGTTTTTGAGTTGTAATGGGAAATCTTTATAATTGTGAAACATAATATAAGATATTTAAAAAAAAGTATTTTAGTGGAGTGTGGTAAGCTAGGACTTCTGATTTTTTTATTTTGGAAACTCTCCCCACTTCCTGTCCTGGTGATAATTATTTAACTCGGACCGGAAGTGGTGGGAAATTTTATATCTGGATCATGGATAGGAATAAGGGTTTAATCCACACCCATTCTATCCAAAACAGCAAAACTCTAAAAAGAAGAGTTTTAAGGAATTACACTTTGAAAGCACTGAAAAGGAAAAACAAGTCTCATCTAATTCAAATCAGACTTTACAGATGGGGATTTGTTTGTATCACTGTTAACCATGTTGTCATTTTTATTTACAGTAAACTCAGGAGTTAAATCTTAAAAATACATTGAAGTACTCTAAATATTTTAAAAAATGTATCTTATCTGTGTACCACTCAGCTGTAGATCCTCAAATCATCTCTGAATTGGTGCTGACAATGTCCTTCCTTCTGGAGGGTGGCTACTTTTGTTCCCCATTGTCCCTGTGTGTGTTGTAAAGTAGCCACCGCTCCAAGCTCACTCCTGGGATGGACTACAATCTCATGTTTAGTTTACTCATTTGTACTGAAGTTATACTTACAAAAAAAGCTACAATTTTTGTTAGTAGTTAAGGTACCTCAATGCATTTTTAAGCTTTAACTCCTCAGTTTAGTGTCACTTTAAATTTACTGTTTTAATACATTTTCTTACATCAGCCTGCAGTTTTGTCTTCTGTGCCTGTAATTGACATAAGATGCTTTTATATTCTTCAAGCTGGCATTGCAGTATTGGAATTCTTCTTTCCGATATTAGCTTTTCCTAAGATTAAATGAAAAACGTTAAGCATACAAAAGTGCGGGTACATGACAGATGTACGAATTATGTATTTACGTGCATTAAATTGTCCTTACCTCATACATGCCAACAGTGATAGCAGTCACAGGAGGGGTTGTCTGAATTATTTGTTGCAGTATGTTAACATAAGTCTGAATTTCCATGAGGTTCTGTTAGGGAAAACAAAAATATAAATAAATGATTCAGAATTCACAGAAAAGTTCATGGGGACCCTTCCACCACGACATCTCCCAAGATGAGAGTCTTGCAGCTGAATTCCAGTGTAACCTTCAGTCTTGCACAGTTGTACTGGCTCCTTCTGTACATATATGCTTACTCTGATTTCAGTGCACACTGTGAGCTTGTCATGTGCATTAGAAGGTACAGCAAGTCAGATGCAGTCACTTCATATCTAGGATCAACATTATCTAGCTCTTCCCTCCCTAGCCGTAATGCCTGCCTCTTTCTTTCATAAAATTTCAGTCAGCCTTTCATTTATGGAGGCTCAGTAAAGTATGAGGAAATTAGCTAGGGCTGTACAGCCCCTCCTGTTAGCCATGATCTGCCTGCATTGCACAGAGAAGCAAAGAGACCCAGTGATGTCATTGCTGGGTCTAAAATAAGGTTTGTAATGAAAATGGAAAGGTTTTATAAAAAAATGACAAAGTGTAAGATCAGCCAAAACATTTTTTTTTAATTTTTGTTTTGGATAGACTGGAAAAGGATTAGAACCCCGGTTACGTTTTACTACTATTTGGGACTTCATTAGATTGACTTCCCCATGCTTACTGTTCCATAATATGGTCTATGTGGGTGACAAGGTACACAGGGGTTTATGCTCTATATATTTGGAATAAGAAAGTACAATTACAGGGGAAAATGTACACCCGCAGGTTTTTAGGTGGTTTCTCTTTGAAACGATGGTCTTAACTGTTCCCTACTCAATCCAAAAAAGAGTTGGCTTTTAACAGTACAGTGGAAAATTGGATTTGTAGCAGCTATAGATTGAATCACTCTTTAAAAGTGATGATTGTGGGATTTAGCAATACCAGTCAAAAGCAACAGACTCATGTCTATGGGGGAAGGAAGACATCTGCAATCCAACCACTCTCAGTGGGCATATCAGACTTGATTAGAAAATGTGTCCCAGTAGCAACTGTAGGATAAGAAGCATCTGCCTCCTTCCTCCCTCCCTTCTACGTTGAATAAACAAGCAAGACTTGGCTAAGTGTAACATTTTCATGGGTACCTTAAAGCAGATGTTTGAATGTCACATTTTCAGAATGATATCCAAATTAGTTTACTTTACCTTCTTGTATCGGTCCTTTGCGGCATGAATGTCATCTTGCAAGAACTGAGATTCAATCTGAAGCTCTAGATTGCTCAACAAAGCTTCATCTGCTTCCTAAAAAGGCAAAATATTGCTCATTATAAGGAAATTCTAGAAACAGACAAAATAATCTGCTTATCAGGAGAAAAATATTGTGACCCTTTTTAATTTTTAATATACACCCATGTTGTGTTGGAAGGATCAAAGTTTGACCTTACACAGGTCAAGAAGACCACACCATGTGAGGCCTAGTTCTAAAAAGATAGTTAATGTTTCTGAGTGTCAGAAGCCCCTATTGTAACATGTTGAGTTTCTAACTCTGGTTTGTGCCAGCCTTGCCTTTTAAAGGAGAAAAAAAGCTAAACCTTTAGCTCAAGTGTAAAGCATTCATTTGTAAGACCAATTAGTCAGGGCCTGGTTGCATGTGATGGCATTAAACCACCATGTCTAGGGCACTCTTGAACATGCCCTATTTTGGCTGTGCTGACCATGACCGATTGGTAAAGTTATCTACAAATTGTACTTATGCACTGCCAATACGCCGAAGAGGTGTTTTGTCACAACAGCTCCCCACCCAATAACATGCAAAATATTGACAAGGAGTGGGCTTTCATTACAGTGAATTGAATCCATGATGTCCTACATCCTGGACACAATGGAACATTGAAGCAGATGTTTAAGTTGTACACCACAATCACAACTCTACTACATCAGTCCAATTTGGGTATAGGTCCCTTTTAAGTACCGTATCCTAGATGATTTGGCACACCAAACATTGCCAGGAAGATGTCTGTGCATTTATGACAAAGGAAAAACTTCTGACTTTTTTTAAAACTAGAACAGCATATTCATCTAATTTATTCCATATTACATCTGTATGAATTAAAACACAGCTGCCCTCAATAGCACTTGGTTTTAACTCACACTTAAAAATGGTTTGCGAAACAGACTACTCATGTGCCAGCTGTCTCAAATCATAATGATTCATAGCAGTGGCGCATCCAGGCACATGCCCATGGCACATCCATCGCACATACGGCACATGCCCCTGCACACCACTTGAAGGGGGGCACTGCTACAAAGGTCAGTGAAAGTTCTCTGACCCACAGAGACAGCAGACTGCCTGGCAGCTTAACTAAGTGGCAGCAGCAGGGGTTGAATAATGGCAGTGGAACTTTTTTGTATTTTTTAGTTGATTTTATGATAAATTTATCGAAACAGGCAATTTTATCCTAAGTGACAAATCAAGTGAAACTCGCCTCTATTTCCTTACAACCTTAACTCCTACTCAACACACCTTTTCATCTGCCTAGCCATACAGTCCGTTCACTGAACCTTTACCTTTACCTCACTTTACATTTGAAGCTTTACTATAAGATTGTCACATTTAGAAAAGTAGAGAGAAAATAATGATCTTCTCATTGTCTCCATTTAATTTGGCTTGAACTTCAGATTGTGTAAGCAATTGCCTGAAGGACATCAGAAAATTGTAGTAATTAATGTCAGTCAGTAGGAAAGTGTAATTTTAATGAAATTGCATGCACTGAACCACTTGCGGTGGTTATTAAAAATGGAATATTCTTAAGTCCCTACATTTCAGGAGTATCTAGCTACTAACATAAATAAATAGCCAAGAAAAAAACCACATGATTTATGATATCAAAATAAAAAAAGTTATAGCATTTTATCATCAACTTTTTGTGGTAAATCCTTAGCATTATAATCATGGTTTGTGTACTGTATATATGAAGCCTCACCATAGCATGTTATTTAAAACCCTACTCCAGACAAAATGTTGTATTTTATTTTGGATAGGGTGGGGAAGGGTTAGAGTGTTGTTTAGGTTTTTTTGCCATCTCTGTCCCTATTGAGCTTTCCTCTCACTTCCTGCTCACATAGGAAACCATGGGAAAGTTCTGCAATGGGGTCCAGACAAATACAAAATTTTAGTAGCGTGGAGAAGGGTAAGAACTTTTAAAAGTGTCAGGCAAAATCTCCCCAAGGGGTAGATCACAGACAATAAATAAAAACCTGGGTGGAATTTTAAGTCTTTCCACTCTATCCAATACTAAAACAAAAAGGTTTGGCTGGAGTTGGGCTTTAAGTAAGTTCTGAATCCTACGGAATGCAACAGTTGGAATAATATGCATCACTAAACTTACCTAATACACATATGTACCCTCCCTGTTTATATTGGATTGTAAGCTGTAGCGGCACCTGTTGTGAAAGCTTCTCTTCTTCACTTGTTCATAATTGCAGGAATCTGTAAATGGGCTTAAAGCAGGTGGAGCTCTCTATCGAATCAAACTGAATAGTGTGTATGGCTACCTCATGACTACAGTGCATCAAAGTCATGTCACACAGGACTAATTAATATGGGATATATTCATTCTTCCAAATGATACTTCCAAAACCAAAAAAGAAAACAAGCATTAGTAGCATTTTAGTATCTATAAAACTCTCAAAAGAACTATTATTTTCAGAGCTGGAAACAGGTTAATCAGCACTAATACTGATTTCTAACAGTTAAGACCTGATGTTCTGTTTAGGTTACTGTACCTGCCTGTACCTGATAAAAAACAAAATGAAAGAAAAGGTATGGCATCAGTCAAAACAAACTTAGGAGATACCCACGTAGTGCTTTCCATCCAATGCCAAGGAGTCTAGGGGGTCAATTGGTTTATATAAAGCATTGTAAGACTTCACATGAAGGAATAAAAATATTTGCTCGAGCGTGCAATATGGCAATAGTATGGGGACACCCCCCCCCCCATCCATGTCAGACCCTTAACAGGGTCGGGTATACATTCTACGGGGCTGTGGGCTCTTCATGCAACTGTAAAAGTTCATTAAAAAATATGCTGCAAAACATGTCACGTAGTGTATATATAGATATATCTATAGATATAGATATATCTAAAGATATAGATATATATACACACTGTAATACTAGCAACTGTTAAAAGGCTAGGGCTTTAAAATTTCACTTTACTTTAGAGATTTCCCTGTGCTCAAAAATCCATCTAGTAGACAAGTAAGTAAATGTAAGATTACTTGTGTGGCGCAATACCCTGTTCAGTCAACATTATCATATTACTAATGGATAAAAAAAGACCAATAAAACTCTCATTTTATCTTTTTATTTCTCTTTTGGCTTCCACATTAGTGTCTATAATGGAATTTTTATTGATTTGTTTGGTACAGACATTTCAGTACCAGTTGTACATAACATGGAAGATGAAAAGATCTGACCGCTGCTTTCAATGGTATCTTATTCTATAAAATCTAGCATGGAGAGAGCAGGAATTAACCAGCACAGTGAAATATGACACATAATTAGGGATGAAAGCTATGAAAGGAACATGTGGCAAATACAGCTGTGGAAAGTGAACCTGTTTTACTGTTTCTGTTTCTCCACCGCCACCAATTTTATTTTATCCAATGCGTGTTTATCAAAGTTTAGTGCCGGACATATATAATTTTATCTTTAGTAAGTACCCATACATTGTAAACAGAACATTTTGAACCAAGTAAATTGTCACATTTTAAGATGCCCAAAGGAAATAATGATCTGCTGATAATCAGTATCTGGCGGGTGGGAAAATAATAGTGTTCAAATCAAAAACATTCATCCTGACTCATTGGCATTCTTTCACGAATGCTCAGGTAGGTAAATGTTGTCTGTTTAGAAAAAAACGGAGGGCTGTGCATTGGTAGGAATAGAAAACTTTAAACCTTTAATATGTAATTATCTAAATGGGCATAAACTCACAAATCAAATCAAACAGACAGCCCCCCAAAAATTAAGATACCTGAACATGATTAAAGAATACCATAAATATTCATATTTTAGTATATATTATATACCATGACAATGAAAAATGATAACAAACACCCAACTGCTAAAAACAGCCTTTAAGAGAATAATATATTGTCTCAGCATTAAAACTACAAATCTCTAAAAGAAGTCACATGGTATTTAAATGAGGCCTTATGTGAATACCATGTAAGGCGGGTACATCTGGCTCTGCCTCTAGAAAGGCAGAGCCAGCTGTCACTCACACAGCTGGGCGGATCTCGACATCGATGTAGGGATCCGCTCTGGCTGCGGCGTCTCAGTATACCGCGAGCTGTAGCTCGCGATATACTGAGCTTAGGGTGACGGGAGGACGCTAGTTTGTGTCCTCCCGTTACCCTAAGGAGAACTATGGGGAAAAGCCCTGACCCCATAGTTCTCCTTTAATGTCTGTGTGTGTGTGTCTATAATGTCAGTATATCTTTTTGTGATGGTTTGCCAGGTTTTCTGTGAGTGATGTTGGTATGTGTGTTAACGTTTCTGTGTGTGTCATATCAATATGCATACATGTGTATATGTGTGCAGTGTCAGTATATGTGCTTTTTTTCCTCCACAGGTTTTAATTTTAATCATAGAGGAGCAACAGATTCACACATTCACTTACACACAGAAATACGCACACACAGAGAAATACACACACATAAATATGCACACATAAATACACACACACCCACATAAATATGCACACAGAGAAATACGCACACGCAGAGAAATACGCACACGCACAGCAATATGCACACACAAAAATATGCAGACACAAAGAAATATGCACACAGAGAAATACACACAAACACAGAAATACACACACAGAAATACACACACAGAAATACGCACACACAGATAAATACACACACATAAATATGCACACAGAGAAATACGCACACATACAGAAATACGCACACACAAAAATACACAGACACAGAGAAATATGCACACACAGAGAAATACACACACATAAATATGCACATAGAGAAATAAGCACACATAGAAATATGCACACACAGAAATACGCACACTCACAGAAATATGCACACAGAGAGATACGCACACCCCAACACAAACAGAAATACACAGACACACTAATACACACACAACAATACACAAATACACAGAAATACCCCCCCACACACACACACACTAATACACAATGATACACCCCCCGTCCCGTCCCCCCTGCACACACACATAAAAGAAAAGAAACAGCCTCCTCACCTGCTTACATTTTTGCAGGGAGGGGGCATATTCCCTGGTGGTTCAGTGGTTGATTAGAACAGTCTACACCCTTGACTGGTGCAGACATTACTAATTCTTCCTTTCAGCCAGAGCTCAGTGAAGACTGTCAGAGCACCGGCCAAAAGGAACTACTGATACTATACTATATCTTCTGAATGAATCAAAGCAAGAGGGAGAACATATTATATTATTGTTTGACGTGACAAACATTTCAACAAACTATGACAATAATTGGTTCATTTTTTTTTCACAAAAGAGAATGTAAGCAATTATGGACTGTTAAATATCAACAAACTGATCTCAGGAACAGTGGAAAATATTCTCAGGGGACAGATGTTAAGAGATAGAGTTGTTTCACTGAAAGAATAGAGACTGTTCACTTAGCATACTTTATGTTCACTTAACTTTGTAAATAAGGTTGAGAAGTATAGGTGTAAGGGTTAAGTGCTTGTTTTGGTCTTGGGTGTAAAATAACAAAGATATACTCACCTGAATCTCAGTCCTGCCTGTCTGCTAGACTGGTCCCTGCAGCCTCTTTCCCTCTTTCCCAATATACACATATATATAGATATATATTAGGGCTGTTAATGATTAAAATGTTCCTGTTCGATTAATCTAATTTTTTTTAAATCGATTAATTGACTAATTTCGATTAATTATAACGCACATACAGAGGGGGGTCTCATCAGAGCTTTGAGGGGGCCTCACCAGGGTAGCAGGGCTCTGTGGGGTCTAACCAGCCTTGTTAGAACAACAAGAGGGCGCAAAACTAGGTCAGCTGACTGCCTGGACCGAACATATCAGGGAAGGTGACAGGAACAATAAATATATACGGCGGAGAGGTGAGTACTTTGATCGATCAAAATAATTTTGATCGATCAAAGAAATTAACGATTAATCGTTGGATTAATCGTTAATTTCCGCACCCCTAATATATATATATTAGGGATGCACAGATACTTTTCGAGTACCAGTGCAGATACTTGGCATTTTCATGAGAACTACCAGGGTTGCAGAAGTTGCAGCTGGGACCTGGCTCTGGCACTCTAAAATCACTATAATGATTTTGTATATATATATATGTGTGTGTGTGTATATTGTATATATATATATGTGTGTGTGTGTGAAAGAAATACGTAAGAAATACATACACACACACACACAGGTGAAAGGTAAGTATTGTGCTCTCTCTTTAGTTCAACTATAGTGCTCTGGGAATCATTTGTCATGCATTACATTTTATTTTTTTTAAATAAAGATGGTATAATTAAGCAACAGATTACAAAAAGATATTGATTTAAAAAGTGACAAACATAAGATCAAAACTGACCCAAACTAGGGATGTACAGATACTTTTCAAGTACCAGTGCAGATACTTGGCATTTTCATGAGAACTACCAGGGTTGCAGCGGTTGCAGCTGGGACCTGGCTCTGGCGCTCCACCACTGTCCTGAAATCATTAGTCTGTATTGTTTTAGAAAAACTGTCACATGACAATAAACAAAAATGTATCAGTACTCGTACTTGTAAGTACTCGGCAAGTACCAGTACTCGTACTCGCAAAACTGGTATCTGTGCATCCCTTTATTTATATTTATAAAAACAAAATCGTACATTAAAACAGAGATGTACAAATCCCAGGAGCTCCGTGTGCTCCTTACAAATGACAGCTGCCTCCTAATTTTTGAATTTTTCTCTAGTCTAGTCTTGGAGCTCAAAAGTATCCGGTACATGTACTCGTACTTGTACCAAGTACTGTACTTGGACCAAGTACTGTACTTGGTATCTGTGCAACCCTAATATACTGTATATATATAAAACATTTGAAAAATAAAAAGGTGCAAGCTGAGTGTACCACAAAAAGTCCAAGATAAATGAAAGGTAATATTCACATGGTTGACAACATTTTCCTAAAGTATACAAAGAAAGAAGATATATACATATATATCTATAGATATCTATATATATCTACAGCTATCTATATATATCTACAGATATATATAGATCTATATATATCTATATATATATCTATAGATATATAATGTTATTTTATTATCTCAGTTTTTGTATTTGGATATCACATTGTCTTATAATATTGCATAAAACTGCAACCTGGATAAAAAAAGGTTAATATTTTGAATGATCAACAAGAAAACATAGAAGGAAAAAGTGGTGATTCAATATGATTAGTGTAATAGCTGCTACCAAACTGGAATTCTTACCTTATTTAGTCTTTCAAGATTTCCTTTAAGAAGTTGCTGGTACTCACATTCATTACCGTATCTGTGACCAAAAATAAGAAATGTCTAGAGACTTCTAAAAAAACTTGTATTACATATAAACCAACTGCACATATAATCTATCATGTAATATTTTACTTTTCCATATGAATTTGGGGTTTGGCCCCTATTTTAAAATAAGTAGAAATAGAAGTACCAAATAATAACGTAATAACATCATAAACTACAGATTAAGCTTGTCGGTTCAATGCATCCCAATACCCTATGCGTTTAATTATTTATCTCTATAGATAAGATTTGGTTGTTTATATGTAGTAAATGCATACAGGCAACTATAGTTACTTAAAACCTACACATTTTGCAATATGAATCAGCAATTATATTCAAATTTATCCAAACCGTATACAATTATGTCACCAGAATATATTACTTGTGGTCAAACATGTGAACACGTTGCAATTTTGAAAAAAACCTCTTTTAGTTTGCGTTTGCAAGAGGTTTACTTTGGTACTGGTTATAGTGACAAGGGTAATTTATGACTAGACACTGCCATATAACAGTGACCAAAACACTTTTAGATA
This sequence comes from Nanorana parkeri, assembly GCF_000935625.1. Taxonomy (NCBI): domain Eukaryota; kingdom Metazoa; phylum Chordata; class Amphibia; order Anura; family Dicroglossidae; genus Nanorana; species Nanorana parkeri. Next base: position 749,620 of record NW_017307005.1, read on the forward strand.
TCAACTTTCTAAAACAAGATCTTATCCAATAGCTTGATAAGATCTTGCATAACTACAAATTCACCTTTGGCCTTTGTCTATTTGAACGATCTGCAATAAAGAGAATGTATAATGATTTTGTATGTATTTTAATTATTGTGGATACAAATGACAGCTGCCTCCTAATTTTTGAATTTTTCTCTAGTCTAGTCTTGGAACTCAAAAGTATCTGTACATGTACTCGTACTTGTACCGAGTACTGTACTTGGTATCTGTGCAACCCTAACCGAAACCATTAGAGATTCACTTTACAATGAAGGATAAGAACTGATCGACATAACTAAATAACTGTCATGCAAAGCATGTATTGTACCAGCAAGATTCCAAATAACATTTCAGCAAAAAACATGCATTCTGTTTTTATTTTCAATAAATCAGCAGTTGTGCAGAAAGAATGGCAAAGGCCGAATCTAACAGGCTTTGGGAGTTTACAAGAATTCTACCAAAGTTTTTATCTGTAGGCAGGAGAGGTCAATACTATTTTTTCGCATTAAATTACACAAGGAATGCTCTGTGCTGATAGAAGTATTGCTGAGAGACTTTTATTGTTAGCCAGGATGAATAAATACAACACAATATTTAAGGATAAAACACTAAAGGGCATGTGCATAGGAGTGCTAAAAGATTCTACTATTCATTCATAAGAAACACATTAGTAAAAGAACAGACATTTTGCACACACATGCATACAATCATGCAATAATTCACACATGCATGCATCTTTTTTCCTACATGGTACTTTAAAAAATAATAATAATAGCTTTCAACCCATAGTTATTGTTTTCCTAGAGACGATGATGATAAACATATTAAAAAATATGGTTAAAAAAAATATGGTACTTTGCATGGGTTATGTTACACTGATTTCCTTCAACAAAAAGAGAACAAAAATATCAAAATTGTCCATATTAAAATTCGAAAATATTATTATCTTTCATATTTTTTTCATAAAAATGTGGAAAAAAATAAATGAAATCATATATTCAGCTCATGCGCTATGTTTTTTTTTTTGCAAAAAAATATATAACAAATATCTTCACCTTGAAATATATCATTTTCTAAAATCATTATTAAAATTCAGCTTGCCTGAATATATTTCCTTGTATATACATATTTTTTATTTAACTTATTAAATTTTTTAGAATTATGAACTAATATTGTGTATCAACACCTAAGGAAAATGAAATATGCTTGCGCATGTGTATTCCAGTAACTGTAATTAACCAATTTGTCATTAGAACAAAGATGTAGGTGTCTTTGATTTTTAGTTAATGCAATTAATTTAATGATAAACTGCCATGATTTACATTGTTGTAATTCATTTCTATAGCTCAGGCTTTTACCTGCCATTTGTTCGTGGGAACAGAGTTTACATCAAGACTAATTTTGACCTCAATCCATAGCGATATTAAAAAAATATTGCTGTTATTTTTTATTTAATTTTTTTTAAAATCAAATTGCCAAGTTTTTTTATGCTGAGAAAACTTTACTCGTGAGCTCAGTAGAGCCAGTACTTTTGGATATTGGTGCTACATAGGTAAACAACACTCATTGAAGTGTTTTAACAACTAAAAACCTGTTAAACAGCATCTACACACTTTCATTTCCTGTCTTTATTTAAAAACAGTCAGGGAACATATATAGTGTTAAGTGGTGTATGAGCTGTTTTCAATTGTTACACTGTAATTTGAAGTGGAGTTATAGTGTAATGAAATCTATTTCAACTGCAAATATATATATATGTATATATATATATATATATATATATATATATATATATATACATATATATATATATTTTATCATCATAGTTTCTGGTTTAAAGAATCTGTGATCCTGTTAACAATAACTTAAGATATGTTTTTCTGTATAAAATAATTTGTTAATAGCACAAAATATTTACCCGCTAGATGGGCCTAAAATATATACGCTCCAATTTTCTTTGTCAAATACTTTACTAGTTTCCACTACAATGTATTTTTGGTTTTCAAAATCTGTTCTGTCCCAAATTATATTTCTTGACATGGTAGGCACCTATAATAATAATTTGAGTTATTGCTGAGACCAGCAAACCTCAGTCTGGCACTGCTGTAGCAAGAAAATGTTTGCTACTCAGAAAATAAATATTTTGGCTACTAATATTTTAAGATCATTTAAATAATTCACAGTTTTGTTTGCTGTGTATTTAAAATTATTATTTTGCTCAAGAAAATTTTTTTTTTTTAGTATTTGTACAATGGGTTCTTGAGACTTGCTTTTCAGATGGATCCTGGAAAAATCAGTGTAATGGTAAGAAAAGTTTAAATTACTCACTTAGTTTTAAATTCGTCGACTGTCCTCTGGGCATCTTTGTACTCCCTCTCGAGTTTGGACCGATCAGAAGCTAGTTCACGAATTCTCTGTCGATTTAGCTCAATTTGTTCCGCAAAAGCTTCTTCCAGGCCAGAAATCTCATCCATTCTTTGGAATGTTTCCAACTGCTTTCTAAAGATGGCATTTCTTTGTTCCAGAACCCTAGCTCGATTGATGTAATTGGCAAACCTCTCATTGAGTTCCTGCAAGTTTTCCAGGCCTTTTGCCTGAGACAAACCAAGGTTGCTAATGTCTACGAGACTTTGCTCATCAAAGCCATCAGATCTCTCATATTTCTCTTTGCGCACTTCTCGTAAATAGCTAGTCTTGTACATATTGCTATCACTCCTGTACAAGGACCTTCCTCTCCCCAGGTTAAACTAATTTCAACAAATTTCTAAGAGGCAAACAACGACAACTGTTCTGTCCTCTCTCTGCTGTGCACAGAATGCCATCTGCAATAACCTAATGAAATTCAGTTCAAAGCAATAGGCCACGAGGGTACTGTTCTCTTGCATTCTAGTATTTGTCAGCATTTATTTTGTTCCAGGGAAAGCATTGTGTCTGGGTTTTTTTTTACAGCAAAGAGAGGCTTAGATTAACAATTAAACACATCTAACAAAGCAATTGCATTTTGTAAATAGATGATTCAATTAAATCAATTACTCAGAGCATTTGTAGTCATTTACATTAATTGGTTTGTGCCCTTAGTGGATTTAGATCTGAAATGTATTATGGAAACACCTGTCATACATATTTAAAAGTGTCTGTATGTACTCATCATGTGCAAACTGAAAAATGTGGATACATTTGGTGTCTGTTGTTGGAAGACCTTGAGTCTTTCAAAAGAGAATCTATGATACGATCTATGATACAATATCCTCAGCTGTAGAAGCAATGTTTAGGATTATGCCACCGTGCCATATTTGTCCATCATAAGAGCATTTACAGCACAATATCTGCCACCATTACGATCAGTTTAAACATTGCTTGCAGTACTCAGGCTATGATGAGGTTGCCTCTGGAGCAATAGAAAATGTTAGTAAATATCTGTGATCAAACAGCAATTATTCCTTTGTGGATCTTGGAATGGTTCGTTTACTACATCTGAACGTGTATCTAAAACTTAAACTCTTTTTTTTGTAGGTTTTGATAGAATGGTTAAGGGTTAAAGCTCCTGTCAGGTTTTTATTGTTGTCCGTGTCTCCTCTAAGCCCTGGTGACCATCATAACTGGGAGTGAATGTGAAAGAACATCCAAAATTATGACTTATCACCAGAACATTAAGGGGAAAACCTTCCAATGGGGACACTTGTTCAGGCGACAACTGTTTAAGAGGTAACTTCCCTCACGTCCGAGGGATTTATTCCCACTTCCTGTTGTGTCTACTTGACAGGAAGCGAAGCGAAAGCTCCCCGATGACACACAAGTGGCAAACAAAAAAATGGATGGGTGAACCGGCTTGCTGCATCTGGCTTCGGGTCGGCCGACCCGAAGTGCAGAAGGAGTTTGACTCAGCCGATCCAACATCTGGATAGCGCTAATAGCGGGAGACTCCCGGAGCGTCCGGGAGAGTTGGGCTGTCTGGAGATCAGCGTCCCTGGTTACCTGGTGTGACAAAGAGCAGTGGTGATTTGCAAAGTGCACTGATCTGTAACAAACAATCAGATTTCAGTTTAATGTAGTCACATGTAGTTAGAGGAAGATTAATTCTGATTGGTTGGGTTATTGTTCTTTATTCTGCATGTTTTTTTTTTTTGCCAGAGTAAATGTTTGCTGCTTCTTAATACTTCTTCTGAAGCATTTACTAGAAACTTGACATATATGACAACACTCTGCAGGAAATCTCCCACCTTTCAGCCTCTGGAGCATCTCTCCTTCCACAGATTGGCTTCAATCCATCTGGTTATGAAATTCCCAGCATTACTAATCTATCTTTCCTCATGTTTAAGTGACAATTATTTGTCAGTTTGTACACAGGCTGTCAATCATAAATAATACAGAAAATGTTGTTTTAGCTTAGTGAGTCCAAATTTGTTTGGTCTCATGACCTCACTGAAATAATGTTCTCAAAAGTCAGCTGTCATGATTCTGTCACATTTATTCTGTAAATGCCTTTTACTTACAAGCTGTTCTGTCAGTCTGCAACTTTTTCCGGTCTTTGCTATCAACTTTGTACTTGTACCTGGATCTAGTCTTTATCTCTGGCCAGTAGGGTTAACTTAGTAAAGGAGTAGAGGCTGTTCACCTTGTAAAGTATATGTTCACTTTGTAAATAAGCTGCAGCTGTATTCATTTGGAACACCCAAAACGTTTTAAGGGAAATTAATAAAACCGGCTTTTTGGTAACACATGATTGTGTATTCACAGCTTGACCTTATTTACTTACATCTTGGAAAGTTAACATGCACGTAACTAGGTAAAAAGCCTCTGCTCCTTAAGTGAAGCATTCCCATCTGCTTTCATCTGACTCCAGTGCCCCTCTGCATTGCTCCTCATGTCTGCATCCAAAACCTCCCTCTCTGTACTGCTTTTCTTATCCACCTCCAGAGCTCCTCATATGCTCCTCTCTTCTGCCTATCAGAGCATTTTGTCCCTCTTTTGTGTGCCTCCAGCTCCTCTTTGTACTGCTCCTCTCATATACTGCTAGCACCACTTGTAATACTCCTCTGGTTAATCACGAGCCTCTCACATGCTACTCCTCTCGCCAGACTCCAGGGCTCCCCTGTACCACTCTGTCATCCACTACCTATCCTATCTGTACTGCTCCACCTTGTTCACCACTAGCCCCTCACATGCTGCTCCTCTCATCTGACTCCAGGGCTCCCCTGTACCTCTCCATTGTCCACTACCAGTCTTATCTGTACTGCTACTCTTGTTCACCACTAGCCCGTCACATGCTGCTCCTCTCATCTGACTCAAGTGCTCCCCTGTACCACTCTGTCATCCACTACCAATCCTATCTGTACTGCTCCTCTTTGTTCACCACTAGCCCCTCACATGCTGCTCCTCTCATCTAACTCCAGGGCTCCCCTGTACCTCTCCGTTGTCCACTACCAGTCTTATCTGTACTGCTACTCTTGTTCACCACTAGCCCGTCACATGCTGCTCCTCTCATCTCACTCAAGTGATCGCCTGTACCTCTCCATTGTCCACGACCAGTCTTATCTATACTGGTCCTCTTGTTCACCACTAGCCCTTTCCATGCTGCTCCTCTCATTTGACTTCAGTGCTCCCCTGTACCTCTCCATTGTCCACTACCAGTCTTATCTGTGCCGGTCCTCTTGTTCACCACTAGCCCCATCCATGCTGCTCCTCTCATTTGACTTCAGTGCTCCCCTGTACCTCTCCGTTGTCCAATACCAGTCTTATATGTACTGCTCTTCTTGTTCACCACTAGCCCCTCACATGCTGTTCCTCTCATCTGACTCCATTGCTCCCCTGTACCTCCCTGTTGTCCATTGCCAGTCTTATCTGTACAGGTCCTCTTGTTACCCACTAGCACTTACATGCTGCTCCTCTCATCTGACTCCAGTGCTCCCCCTTACCTCTCTGTTGTCCGCTACCAATCCTATCTGTACTGCTCCTCTTGTAAATTTTTCTGTAGTCCTGTTGAACCTCTGGACTGCACAGATAGAACTCTGGCCTACTTACTGGCTTTCTGCACTAGTGATATTAGCCTTACCACTCCCAGTCACACAGCCAAATGGAGGAGAACATTTTAGCAAAGCAAAAGGAAAAAGCCCATAAAGTGTGGAGTTTGTGTCCTTATCCACCTCCAGCCGAGGCACTGGGAGAACTTGTGTGGCCAGATCGAGATGAAGACTATTGCCTGAAAACAGAATGCCTGAAGTTGAGATAAGGGGGTGGCAGACTGGGCTTCAGTAATTGCTGCTGTATTGTATTGCTTTGTAATGCTACCTTTGACTATTTGTTGCACACTTGTTGCCATAAATGACAGCGTATAGCCCATAAACTGACATAAATTTCATTGTTTTACCAACAGATTGCCTGATTGCAAGTGGGTTGCCAACAAATCCCCACAGTTGCAAATATGTTGCTTGTGCTTTGCTACATATTCCCATACTAATTTATCACACCTTACTGCTAAGGTGCTGTCTGTGTGAGTGTGCAACCAAGTTAGCACTGTTTGCTTAGGGAATCATATTATTATAAATTAACACCGCCCCCCCATAGTATTAAATTGCCAGTCACTATCAAATCATATAAAGCTGAACGACAGGCAGAAATAAAACACAAATTAAAGTTTGTTATTTAATGCAAACACTCTGACATTGCAAGTTAGAAATGGTTTACCCACCACTGGCAAAACTTTGAGTCTTGGAAGTGCCAGAGTGGTTGGTTAAACAATAGTCCCTGCCTCGTGGCAGAGTGAAAACGTAGGAACATAATTACTAAAATGTTGTCTCCCCCCATAACAAGAGGTGCCTGGAAAATGACCTTCATGACAGAATCACCAGGTATTGGAATTGCATTCATGTCGTAACGGTCATATAGATTTCGGTGACTAAATGTACATCTACTTTAAGCCTGTTTCATAACATTCCATTTTATGATTTATCTCACTCACTTTATAAATGAAAACTGCTGCACCATCCAATATATGCCAAGTTATATATTAAGCTGTAGAAGAAGGGAGTGATTATTGTAGGGGATTTATTATAAATGAGTGAACACAGCTGTCAATTATAGTTGATGTGTGAAGAAGAGAGAAGGCTCAGTCAGTAGAGCTGAAGTAAGGAAGCACTCTGGATTTGTTTTACTAAAATGTGCAGTGAGATGAAGTGTAATGAAATTGCAAGGTTGTAAAGCCAGGTTGACTAATGTCTGAAGTGACGTGGAATGAACCTGGGTTCACTTCAAGCATTCAGCCATGTGCAACGTAACTTGAATAAAACTGCTTCTTCACATGACTAGATTTTGAAGCCAATACAGGTTTACTTAAATGGACCTAGCATGGAATATAGTTTTCATTGTAAGGCCTCATTCATACATCTTAACAGGTCCCGACAGAGGATTCCTGCAGCTGGAAGCAGCATATTCTTGTGGCTAGAATCACAGCTGGTCTGCGGCTGTTGACATGTATCTGCGCATTCTGTCTGTGTCCGCAACCAGTCATTGGTCCCTTGGTGCAGGTAAGCTGCTGCGTGTGCAGATACATGTGAACAGTGGCAGGTAGCTGAGGCTCCTGTCAGCCAGCTGCAGCCATTTGGATACATCTGTGATTCCAGCCACAGGAATCCACTGTCCAGACCTATTCAGACGTGTGAATGAGTACTAAGTGTAATGTTTTATTGTAAGAGCTTGAGTAAGAGGGCAAATGCAATGTGTTTTCAAGATTATGTCTCATTTTTAAGTGACTTCACTGATGTATTTGAGCCCTTTCTTAGCTTCTTCAGGCTGCTTTTTCATCCCATAGACTTGCTTGAGGAGAAAAGCAGTTCTGAAGCAAGCAAAATCCAGTTGTCAGAGCACATTAAAACCAGACAAGCATAAGGTGCTAGTTAAAAATATTTATTAAGAAAAGTGTCCACAGGAGCAAGCAAAAATCATAAACAGGAACAAGCCAAGGTCAGGAGCCAGAGTGTATAGTCATACATGCCAGGTTAGGAACACGGAGATCAGCGTTGTCAGGAACAAGCCAGGAGCAGGAAACAGAGGAGAACATCAGCCAGGATCAGATCATATACAGAATCAGAATACTCAGAGCAGCAGGAATGCACTAGCAGGTAAGACCACATAAGGGCAAGGTCAGACTGGAATAAGTGGTTTAAATAGTGAGTGGGGTGACATCATCACTCCGAGACAGGGAACTCCCATCTGGCTCTCTCAGATGATGCTCTCCTGTTTGGCCATAAGAGGGAGCCTGGTAGTAGTAGTGAGCAACGTATCAGAGTCTGCTCAGACAAAGGAGGAATCACAGGTGGGTAAAATGGCAGCCAAGCCAGAATGCTGCAAACCAGTTAAGTCAGGCTGGAACCCTGACACCAGTGTACACGAGCCTTAACACTTCCAGGTATTTGTTACCTCTCACAGAGATCACAATACTCCCCCTACTAATGACATAATCTGATTTTCTTATAAGTATGGAGCCATCCTTGTTTCTATCCTGGGTCAGCATTTTAACTTTCTACTGGCTTAGAGGTTACAGAATCATGCAAATCTTGTTGTCTGTGCAGTTCTTGGCTGTGTTCACAAATATGTGACATGGATCACCACCTTGTGAATTGTTAATAGGTAACAATGCTGCAGTCTGATCACTGGAGGAGAGGAGATGCTACTTCCTGCCTGTAGGTGACAAATAACATCATCTCAGCCTAGGAAAAGTCACTTGTTTGAACCTCAAGGATGGCTTTTTAATGACACAAATAACAATTTTTCTTAAAAAAAATATGTACACCTGCTCTATATTGTGATATATTAGGAGTGTGTTCATGCTGAAAGTTATTGAAAGATCCACTTTACTTAAATCAAATGTAAGAAGCTGTAAGAAATCAAATCAAATGTAAGAAGCTGCCACCCCACAGCTACTACACACACACAGATTTCTGGATATTGTAAAGTCAGAAATGTATTAATGCAGATTTAGAAAGTTACTTGGAAATCCATGTTTAAGTATGCAACACTTTTTTTTAGTTTTGATTGGAGTAAAAAAAAGTAAAATATGGTTATACATCCAATGGATTTAGGCCAGTTCTTGTTGAACAGGCCGAAATTCGCTGCGTTGGTGCCATTGTCTGCACCCTTTCACCTTGCATCACTTGATCAGCTAATCGAAGCAGCAGGTCGGAAAATTCTAGGCCGAGCAGAGCTAGCAGGCAATCAGCTGCAAGCTCTTTTCGGATATTCTGACAACAGCCAGTGGCCGCAGTCAGAATACAATAGAAACAGCAGGGATACCTTGGTCAACGCTCATAAGTGTTGATGGAAGAATCTGTTCTATTTTTTTGTTCAGCCTGCGGGTTGAACGAAAAAAAAAGAGTCCTCTGTCAAGTTTTTATTTAGCTGTTTGTGTTCCTTTATGAAGATGTATCTCTCTCTCATGTATGTGTCCTGCCGACCACTGTCAAAGAGACAGAAAGTAAGGGGAAACCCAAAATGTTAGTGTTCTTTCCAGTCAAAGAGGTAAGAAAAAAATCATCCAATGGCGGCAAATGTTCCAGGGGCAACTGGCTAAAATAGAAATCCCCCTCACTCTGGGGAGATTTCCCCTCATTTCCTGTTGTATCTCCAGGACAGGAAATAAAGGGAAATATCCCCACTGTGATAAGGTAGCTAAATATAAGCTGGTAGGTTTTAGGTTTTTTTTAAATACATATCAATTGAGCTTTTAAAAACACATATAACGTAACATGACACATACAATGCCAATCCACTACATGTATCGATATGAGCAAAATAAGAACCCCAAGAAAAAACATGGCAAGCATGGCAAATTGTAAATTTTCCATTCAAAATGGCATTTCGACATAGTACCATCATCAGTAAAGAGACACATATACACACTATAATGAAGAAAGAAATAGAAAAGAGGAAAGAGACAGCAGAGGAAACATTGGTAAAGTAAGGAAGACAAAGATCCGACCCGAGTCTGGGTATCTTCTACAAGAAAATTCCACTAAAATAAGGACATTTTCACATAATACAAAAATAGCTAACAACCCAGGTAGATGATATCATATCAAGCAAAACACATTAGTTTTATAGACAAACTGGCGAGCCCAGGTGTGGTCATGAGTGTTATTACAGTGAAACAACATAACCCTGAAAGAGGTTTTAATCCTATACATAAAAATAGTTTTCTTTTTTACAATTAAAGCTCTCTTTACTTTTCACGAAATCCAGCTCAATTTCAGTTGACTTCAGTAAATTGCGCTCTATGTGCTTAGGTCACAAAAACACAAGTTTGTTTTCTTCTTGACTTATTGTTGTAGCCTTAGATGTGAAGAGGACATTATACAGCTGATAGATCTCCTAAAAGATAGGTAAGGGGTTAACTATGCAATGCAGGTCAGTTATTCCTCAGGTAATAGCAGGAATAGAGAAGTTGTCAATGCTTTAAGACTTTCTTTTCCTAAGTGACAGCAAAGGACAAGCGAACACTGAGCATCAAAGTGATTTTTAAATGTCCATTGGAGATTCTAAGGTACAGACCTTTGAAAGAACAATTTTGGAAGATTGAATTACATTAATTTGTGTTTTCATTGTTTGTTAATATAATGTCAAGATAGTTCTGTTTATGGTCTGCCCTTTAGGAAACATTGCAAATTAGTTTTTCATTGATGACACAATGTCCTTTGCTTGGGTTCTTATTTGTGCTCCGCTATATATATATCCTACAGCTCTTTCTTATAGCTAACCTGTTTTATCTCATGTTCAAACAAGGAAGCTTGTATTATGTAGTATAGGTATAGCTTGGAATACTGCATACATTCTATCATTTTCACATGACAAATATACTATTAAAGGGTTATTAAACCCTTGCATGTTTTTGCATATATCTAGTGCTAGCAAGCAGTAGATATATGCAAAACGATTAGAGCTGCAGCTAACGATTATTTTCAAAATCGATTAGTTAGCCGATTATTGAGTTCGATTAATCGAGATTAAAAAAAAATGCTTGCAAAGGGTTAATAATTACCTGTGTCTCCGCCGTGCACTCCTGTCGGAACATTTGAAAATGTTCTCAGGCGGGCGCAAAGGATCTTGGGGCGGCGCATGCGCAGTTCAGATGTTCGGCCTGGAGACGAGGAGAGACACAAGGAAAGTCTATGAAGCAGTGTGCACCCACACAGACACCTTGGGACATGAGAGAAGAGGAGGACAGAGGAGTCAGCGCTGGATCGGAGACCAGCACCAGCGCTGGAGGGACAACTAAAAACTACAGGAAAGAAGAAGAAGATCGGATTAACAGACATCATTTAACCTCTTGCCGTCCGCCCGTAGTAGAAAAACGGACGGACGGCACTGCTGCATTGGCACGCACGGGCAGAAAAGACCCGTCCAATGCGAACACCCGGTACCGGGTGTTTCACATATAGGCGATCAGCGGGTCCATAGCCTGCCGATCGCCTATATGTGCTCTTTTGCGTCCGCAACCACCATCGCCCCCCCCGCCGCCGCCGGGTTTTTTTTGTCCCCCCCTTACCCCTCACCTTGAATACCGGGATCCGCTGCCCCATCTGCGGCCCGGGATCGGCTCGGAGGGCGTCAGGAGGAGGAGGACGGGAGATCAGCTCCTTGCTGATCTCCGTCCGGGCTGTGAATGCAGAAGTGATGTGTATTACATACCATTGTAAGTGATTTAATTAGCATCTGAAATAGCTTAAAAACATTTTGACTTTAATGTCACCTTAAAGTTTAAGTAGTAAACCCTCAATAGCAAAAAAAAAAACCAATAGGGGTCTATTTATAAATAATTTTCAGGGCCCTTTACTCTGCGAATATCTGTTAACATTTGTTTTCACAATTGGTTTTAAGCATCTATGTTAATAACAATTTTTCCAGTTTGAATGCAGCGTGTTGTAATTATACATTATAGTCACTAGATGGAGCCGAATAAATACTTATTTCCTTTGCTCCTCATTTCTACCTTGTGGGCCTAATGTATTATTACAACACACTACATTCAAACTTGGGAAAAAAATATATTTTTAGCATTCACTTTTTGCATTATTTGTCCCAAAACAAATGTTCACAGATATTCACAGGGCAAAGCGCTAAATAAATAGACCCCATAGTGCCACTTCAGGGCGGATCACCCCGTGATTTTTATCACATGTTTTTCAAATCTGTACCCCATGCATGGCTTTGCAGCTCTCTCGCTTCACTTGTTCATGTACACCTGTATCACAGCAGCAGGTGCATTCTTCTTCTAAAGTAAATTACAGAAGAGGTGGGTGGTACTGATGCAGGAGGAAGCTTACGGATAGGAATCGAGGACTTTAGCAGAAGTGCATAACATGCAGCAACAACTCTGCCGCTGCATGCAGGGCATAGACATGCAGCATTGTCCCACTTATATATGAAGTACCAGGGGCTGGAGTTTAAGATTTTTTTTTGTAAGGGATTAGATATGTTTTAAGCTTCATCACTGATACAGCCAAAACATAGGGTCTGTTGCCCAGTCATACCTACATTTAAAAAAAAGCATGTTTTCTCTATAGAAAGGTAGAAAGTTGGAAGGTATAATAAAATCAATTAACCACTAAAAAAGTGTACATATATATATGTATATATATATATATATACATACCAATAAGCCATACCATTATGACCACCCTCCTAATTTTGAGTAGGTCCCCCTTTCGTCACCAAAACAGCCCTGATCCATTGAGACATGGATTCCACTAGACTTGTGAAGGTATGCTGTTGCATCTGGCACCAAGCCGTCAGTAGCAGATCCTTTAAGTCCTGTAAGTTGCAAGGTGGGGCCTCCTTCGCTGCCCACGTGCAGCGAAAGAGCCTGTTGCCGATTCACCAGTTTTCTTTCCTTGGGCCACTTTTGGTAGGTCCTGACCACTGCAGACCGGGAACATCCCACAAGAGCTGCAGTTTTGGAGTTGCTCTGAACCAGTAGTTTAGCCATCACAATTTGCCCCTTGTCAAAGTCCCTCACATTCTTACACTTGCCCATTTTTTTTCCTTCCAACACATCAACTTCATGGACAAAGGGGGTTATTCACAAAACTGATTGAATAATCCAGCCGAAGTGAAGTAAGCCGAACACCTTTTGGCTATTCACTTCAGCCCTGTACGACTGATTTCAGCCGTACATCGGCTAAAATCAGCCATACATCGGCTGCCTTCGGCTTGTGCCTTCTGCATGTTGAGCTGAGCCGAACTGCAGAAGCCATTCGACTAAGCCGATACCACATCTGGATCGGCTGAGCCGAAGCTCCGGCAGTTCACTCGCTCCCCTTCACCCCTATTCTCATAGGCTCGGCTATTCTGCTCGCTACCCCTGCTGTAGCGTGGCCTCCTAGATCTGCTTCACAGACCGTTCACTCCATTTCGGCTGAGACTATGGCTCAGCCGAGCCGAAGCATATGCGCTCGGCTTGGCTGAGCTGTTCGCCTGCCTTCGGGTGCTGTATGGGCTATAGTGAATATCCCGTACAGCAGGGCTCCAGCAGCCGAAGTGAGCCAAAGGGCCAGCTGTATCTATGGCTGGATCCTTCAGCTCATTAGTGAATAACCCTCAAAATGTTGCCTTGCTGCCTAATATATCCCACCAACTTCCAAGTGCCGTTGTAATAAGATAATTAATGTTATTCACTTCAACTGTCAGTGGTCATAATGTTATGGCTGATCAGTGTGTGTATATATGTAAACAAATGCACAAAGCTAGGCAACTTCACCATAAAATGCTTTTTATTAAACAAATGACATTTAGCAAAACACAAGCTTTAGCCAAGTCCCATGGTCTCTTTTTAGTTTATAGGGACACCACAAAACAAACTTTAAACAGTTATGGTCACATGAAAGAAGCTATGTGCCCAGAGATACAAAATTAGAAAGTCATAGGAATGCTAGAGCAATAGGGCAGATGCATTTGTATCCAGGAGATATTGGGGTTAATTTACTAAAGGCAAATAGGCTGTTCACTTTGCAAGGGCTTAGTAAATGAGGTGAAGCTCTGCTGACTTCCATCATCCAATCCAGTGCAAACAAAAATACTGTTTTTTTAAACTTATTTTCCTTGGCTGTGATTGGGTATTCTTTGCAAAGTGAATATTCACCACATTCACTAAGCTAAGGGAAAATTCCCAGCAAGGTAAACAGTTTGTTTGTAATTTATAGTAAAAAAAACATAGAGGTCTATTCACTAAGCTGCCGTAGGCAGCCGAGTGAAAGACCGACCTGAAGTGAAGTGAGCCGAACACTGTTCGGCTTTTATTTTAAGGTTTATATGACTGATGCCAAACAGCAGTGAGTTAATAGCCGAATGGCGCTGAGAGGCATTCGGCACAGCTGTTCTGCTCGGTCTCTCTGTGGGACCGAGCAGAACAAAAAAATTGTTAAAAAAGTAGAAAAATAAAAATAGAAAACGATTGTGCGGAGCTAGCAATGACAGCTAGCTCTGCCCAACAGTTTTCTATTGGCCAGTGGTTCTGCTGCCGCGAGAAGAAAAAAAAAAAGATTTGGCCATAGGAATGCATTGCTAGATTCCTATTGGCTATTGCAAATTGAAATAGCCAATAGGAATCTAGCAATGCATTCCTATGGTGAAAATGTGTATTTTATTTTTTATTCTGACACGGCTCCGTGTCAGAATAAAAAAAAAAAAAGGAAAAAGCAGTGTTTCTCTCCTGGGCGGCCGAGAGCGGGAGACTCCTGGAGCGCCTGGGAGAGTTAGGCTGTCTGGAGATCAGTGTCCCTGGTTAGCTGGTAACCAGGGACGCTGATCTCTCTGCAAGTGGCGGGAGCCAGCCGTAAGATCACTGCTGGCTTTGCCCAGCTGTCAGAAGCAGGCTGTCGGCCGGCCAATGGCCGACAGCCTGAATAGCAGCTGAACCGAAGGGATCCTGGGGCCGAAGCTAGCCGAAGGATCAGCCAAAGCTACGGCTAGATCCTTCATCTGGATGCAGAAAACCTTTTGAAAAGGAATTGAAAAGCTGTAAAGATGTGGAAAAATGAAGATAACATTTAATACCTATTTATATCTGTAAAAAGAAGTAAAAAAATAAGTTGAGGCAACTGGACTTTGCTGTATTTTTTAGAAAAAAATCAGCTGGTACGGTTGATTTCAGCCGTATATTGCCGTATATTCAGCCGTATAAGCTGAAATCAGCTTTGCGTGGCTTCGGGTCGGCCGAACATGCTCAGCATGTTCTGCCAAGCCGAAGTGCAGAAGGAGTTCGACTCAGCCGATCCAACGGGCAAAAATCTATTTTTTTTTCTTCTATTCTGACACGGCTCCGTGTCACAATAAAAAAAAGGAAAAAGAAAAAGCAGTGTTTCTCTCCTGGGCGGCCGGGAGCGGGAGACTCCCAGAGTGCCCGGGAGAGTTTGCTGTCTGGAGATCAGTGTCCCTACTTAGCTGGTAACCAGGGACGCTGATCTCTCTGCAAGTGGCTGGTGCCAGCCGTAAGATCATGGCTGGCTCCCCCCAGCTGTCAGAAGCA
>NW_017307005.1:765200-767636 GCF_000935625.1 Nanorana parkeri
CCACAGAGCCCTGGTTTAACCAGGGCTCTGTGGGGTCTCACCAGGGATCTGAGGGGTCTAACCAGGGTGGCGAGAGCCTACAAAGCCCTGCCGAGACCCTACAGAGCCCTTGCAAAACTCTACAGATCCCTGATGAGACCCTGCAGAGCCCTGATTTAATCAGGGCTCTTTGGGGTCTCATGGGGTTCCGTGTGGACTAACCAGGCTGGTGAGATCCCACTTAGCCCTGGTGCTGGTGAGGCCATACACAGCCCAGGTGAGACACTACAGGTTTAACCAGGGCTCAGTGGGTCTCACCAGAGCTCTGTGGGGTCTGCCCGGGGCTCTGTGGGTCTAACATGTCTGGTTAGACTCCCCAGAACCTTGGTGAGGCTCCACAGAGCCTTGATGCTCTAGTGAGACCCCAAAGAGCCCAGGTGAGACCCTAGAGAGCTTTACGGAGCCCTGGTGCTGGTGGGACCCTACAGAGTCCTGGTGAGACCCTGCGGAGCACTGGTTTTACCAGTGCTTCTTGAGGTCTCACTAGGGCTCTTTGGGGTCTCACCAGGGCTCTGAGGGGTCTAACCAGGCTAGTGATGAGACCCTACAGAGCCCTGGTTTAACCGGGCCAGTGTGGGGTCTCACCAGTGCACTTTGGGGTCTCACCAGGGCTCTGTGTGGTTTCACCAAGACTGGTGACACCCCCACAGAGCCCTGCTGAGACCCCCACAAGGCCCTAGTTTAACCAGGGCTCTTTGGGGTCTCACCAGGGCATGGAGGGGTCTAACCGGACTGGTGAAACCGCACAGAGCCTTAGGTAAAACCCTACAGAGCCCTAATTTATTCAGGGCTCTGCGGGGTCTCACCAGGGCTCTGCGGGGTCTCACCAGCCTGGTTAAACCCCACAGAGCCCTGGTAAGACCCCACAGGCCTGAGTGGGGCCTCAAGTTTAGGTTTTGCCTAAGGCCTCGCAAACTCTAGAGCCGCCTCTGCTGGATTGTCTCATTTACATTGACCAAATTGGTGATCAGTGGAGATACTTCAATGCATTTCACAGATATACTGTATGTTCCACTTATGTTCCGCTTCTTCAGCAGTTTCCTGAGGCACTAATAAAGATATATACAAAAAAAAAAATGTTTAGATTATGGCAAACACAACTTCCCTGCCCCCCTTCCCCCTAACTAAGAAGTCCTGGAGTTATCAGAATAGAACACTTATAAATGTAAGCAGCAATTACTAGCAATTTGTATTTTATTATCCAGTTTCACTTTATTAAAAGTGAGCTTTTAGTAAAATAATCAGTGGTGATCCTGTAATAAAGGTCCTTGTTTAGCCACTTCCGGTTATAGAGTGACAACGCTCAGACCCTGTCTCCCAGTTGTGCTCGGGTATTGTCACCCTTTCACATGGGGTACCAACTGAGATTTCAAGCAATTGTTTTAACGCACATTACGCAGGCATTTCTCTTGGCAGGTTTATTGGTGGCTACAACAGTGCCTGCACAGTGTGTGTTGAAACAATCGTTTGAAATCTCCATTGGTATTCTGTGCCCCTATATTGTCACCCTGTCACACAGGTTACTAATGGAGATTGTCACCCCCGGGAAAACCTGCCGTGCGTAATGCAGTCATCATTGGAGTACAAGAGATTAGCAGTACAGATATACAATAAAGGGTGACAAAGGTATTTAAAAAAAAATAAAGTATTGTATATTTAAAAAAAAAATAATCTCTTTATAATACAGAGTGTGTTAGTAAACTAAACATCATTTAGTTGGGTTTACATTTATGGGTTAGATAACATGAAATTAAATCTGATTGCATAGATTCTGGTAGTGTAGAGCTTGTTGGACTATGGTTATAGTTCTTGTGGGAAAACAGTTTTAAAGGACATCATTTTAAAAAACTCTCTATTATAATTTTTTGGCCAGATTCTTACTTTTTAATAAGAAATATACTGTATCTGACAACGTATGGAATGCACACATACAACAGTGTCTATAGCCCCTAGTGAGTCCACGCTGTTAGCAAAATATACAGTGATGTGGTCTAGACATAGCAATTCTTATAGTGCTTTTTTTTTTTGCTGCTTTATTCAAATTGTATGTCAATAAATCAGTTTGTGCTTTAAAATCCATTTATACAGATTGAGTAAACATCTTTTCCACTTTGTTATGTGTGTGGTTGTAGGAAACGAGGTATTTCTCTTTTATAAGGTTTTTTTTATTAGGTTTACAGTAAACATAGCAACAGTATGTTGGGTACAAAATGCTCCTTAAGTCTTAACTAGAAAACCAACACAGCCTGCTACGATTTGAATCTACCAAAGTGCTTCTGGCATCATATGATCGTTATGTTTTTGGCTAGAGATTTGCTTTTTATTGTCCCTGTACAATTGATAAAAGTTATCTGGTTATTAGGGATCGGCTTAAAGTGGACCTAACTCAGTTCAATT
>NW_017307005.1:767698-791069 GCF_000935625.1 Nanorana parkeri
AATTCCTTTAATTGAACAAAAACACAAATTTTTTACAGTTCCTTTTTTTTAAATAAACCAAAAAAAGCCCCACAAAGTCATTCCAGCATCGGCCGGCAATTAAAAGAAAAAAACTCCTCGGTGCAATGCTTACATCTGACAGTGGGCAGTAATAAGCAAAGCCTGCTATTGGTTATTCAAAATAGCAGGCTGGCTAATGCTCCGCCCACTGCCTGATGTCAGTCACAGTGGAGCGGACCTGAAAGATAATTTTCTCTTTCAGGTCCGCTCTTCTGCAGGAGCAATGGCCATTCTGTTATTGGCTATTTTCAATTGCAATAACCAATAGCAATCTGGCTATTGCTCCGCCCACTGCCTTCTATCAGTCCCAGAGGAGCGGACCTGAGAGAGAAAGTTCTCTCTCAGGTCCGCTCCTCTATGACTGACATCAGGCAGTGGGCGTTGCACTAGCTAGCCTGCTATTGGGTATTTGAATTTTAAATAGCCAATAGCAGGCTTTGTTTATTTCTGCTCACTGCCTGATGTAAACATTGCATCGGGGTGTTTTTTTGTTTTTTTCAATTGTCAGCCGACGCTGGAATTACTTTGTGGGATATTTTTTAAATTTATTTTAAATATAGGAACTGTCAAAAAACTGGTCTGGTATGAATTGCCGGGAAACTGCAACGCTGTTTTTTTAAAAATTATTACATGGGGTCCCCCCCTAACATTCCTATCAGACCTATAGGGTCTGGTACGAATTGTTGTTGGGGGTGGGAAGGACCACGCTGATTTTTTAAAAAGTATTCTTATTTCTATGAACAGTTAAACATTTTTGTGTATACGCAAAGAAGCAGAAGCTGTTAGGCCTGGTTCACACCTGGGCGTTTTACAGCGCGTTCAACATGTGAAAACCAATAATTGCCTATGGGCATGGTTCCCACCTGGGCATTTTACAGAGCGTAGGAACGCGCTGAAAAATGCCCTGCGCCCAAAGAAGTACAGGAGCTTCTTTGGGGCGTTTTTCCGCGCATTTCCATTGGTATTCCCGAGTGTGGATCGAGATTAACAAAGCCATAACCCCCAGCCACACTCGGGAATACAGCGTACAGGTCTTACCTTGCCTACGATCCCCGCTGTGTCCTCCGGTGGCTGCCGACTTTCGGGTTCCGTCCCTTGTGAGCGGCCGCGTCGCAGGGGGGCAGAGCAATGCGGCAAGTTTGAAAGTGAAACATTTTAAAAAAAAATGTAAATAGGGAAAATAAGGAAAAAAACAAAAAAATAAATCATACCGCCAATGAAACGCGCGTTTCAATGAACGGAAAAACGTGCTTAAAAACGCAAAAAAAACAAGCTGAAAAAATACGCTCAGGTGTGAACCCAGCCTTACAGAAGAACACAGATCTTTCAGCTTCTTTCTTTAGAGAAGCAGAGAAGCCAGAGAGCGGTAAATGACAGCCCTCCCGCTTGTTGTGTTTCCTTTTTCAAATTAAATTCGGATATATCCAAATTTTATCAAACATTCGGATTTGTTCAGATTCAATTTTTTTGTCATTTGGAAATTCGGATGCATCTGAATGTCCGAATTTACAGAAATTCGTACGAATTTCAATTCGGAACGAAACAAATTGCAGATGTCTAGTGCATATAAACAAGCATTTAGCCATTTGAAATGACTCACTCACTTTGGGGTAATAAATCCTATATTTTGCATTTATAAGACATTTGCAAAGCTGTGTTGTAGACTGGCACTGTAATATGGCCACTAGACGGAGCATAGGAATTTCTTATGCTTCTTGGCTTCATCTAGTGGCCATAATGTGCTGTGAATCTATAACATTCGCAGAATGAACAGCTCTATGAACATATTATAAATTCACCCCTATGTATAAGTATACACAGCAGACCTAAAGTAATATTAAAGTCAAAATAATTTAACCTATTTCAAATGCTGATGAAATCACTTACAATGGCTGCTGCTCCTTGATGTTTAAAGGTTTTAGGGGTCTATTCACTAAGCTGCCTTAGGCAGCCGAGTGACTAACCGACCCAAAGCGAAGTGAGCCGAACGCTGTTCGGCTATTCACTTCAGGCGGGTATGGCTGATCCAAGCCGTATATCGGCTGAAATCAGCCGTACATTGGGTGGCTTCGGCTGGCTTCAGGTGGGCCGAACATGCTCAGCATGTTCGTCCCACCCGAAGTGCAGAAGGAGTTCGACTCAGTCGATCCTCTGAGAAGGAGTTCGACTCAGCCGAGAATAGGCCGAACCCGCTGCTGTTCGGCCTATTCTCATAGATGCCGAACAGCAGTGAGTGAATACCCGAATGCCGCCGAGCGACATTCGGCTCGGCTGTTCTGCTCGGTACCTCTGTGTCACCGAGCAGAATAGAAAAACAGTTTAAAAAGTAGTAAAATAAAATAGAAAACTGTTTTCTATTGGCTGGGCGGTTCTGCTGCCGTCAGAATAAAATAAAAAAAATCACCATAGGAATGCACAGCTAGATTCCTATTGGCTATTTCACTTTGCAATAGCCAATAGCAAACTAGCTATTGCACCCGCCCTCTGCTGCTGTCAATAACCAGAGGGGGACCTGATGGAGAACTGCGGGTCCCCCTCTGCTGATTGACAGCAGCAGTGGGCGGGTGCAATAGCTAGTTTGCTCTTGGCTATTGCAAATTGAAATAGCCAATAGGAATCTAGCTATGCATTCCTATGGTGATTTTTTTTTTTATTCAGACGGCAGCCAACGGCTCCGATGTCAGAAGAAAAAAAAACAAACAAAGAAACAGGGAAAGGTTTACTCTGCTCGATCGAGCAGAGTGAACCTTCCTGGGACAAAGTGTTTCTCTCCCGGGCGGCCGGAGTCGTATTAGACTCCCAGAGCGTCCGGGAGAGTAATGACAGGTAACCAGGAACGCCATCTGTCATTACACTCTGAGAACACGGAGAGGCCACTCTCAGTGTGTAATGACATCGTCCCTGGTTAGCTGGTAAGTCTGCTTTCACTGCTTTTATACACCTTCAAATAGTATAGCAAGTGCTCTAGTGCTCACCTCCTGGTCACTGGTCAAGGGGTCTGAGAAATCGGGTCTCTAGTAAGAAAGTGAATCTAAATCAGAGCGTAGCACATAAAAGGCTACTCTGGCTATGCAGGGTAACAATGAGCACTTTGTAATACCTGCACTTATAAAGGGATTCAAATTTTATATGTGTAAAATGGCTGAGAGGTTAACTGAAAGGTCAAAGCCCTGTATATGGATTGGACCAAGGACACAGGGTCCTCCACGGGCACCATAAACTAGGGAAGGCAGGTGGCAACAACGTGAAAATCAGAGATGCACATGGAAGAAGCTTTTCTTGTTAACAAATTGTTTGTAGGACATAATTTAATACGTTATGAATTTATAGCCTGTTTTTAAAATTTGGGTCAACATTAAAGAAAAATAATAGAAACATGCTGCCACATTGTCACTTGGATGCTGAAGAGTCAGCGTTGACTGTTATAAGAAATGTGTTTATGATTACTATATATTCGGTGCACATGGTTTTTACATGTTTTGAATAATTGCTTTGTTCGAAATAAAATGTAATGAATCATTTTGAAATACACAGCATATTGTATGGTAATTATTGTTATGTGCCTCTATGTGGTGTTTATCTAAACGACCACAATAAGTTCAGTTAATTAATACAAAGTGATAGTTGCCTTGTAACCCCTGGTTTTTGTGAGAAGTTTTATTTTTAAAAGTCTGAATAATGTTCCTAATTGTTATGTTATAAATTCAACTCTGGATAGAACTTTGGTGAGCTTTAGATAGTGGAGAAGGTTCAGAATCTCTGTTTGTGCCCCAAGTGGTAAGATTTCCTCCCATGTCCTGTCTATTTAAAGTGGACTCCAGGCAAGGCCCACATCCTCCTTCCTTAAATGTGGGGGGAAGATAGTTAGATAACCTTTCTTGCAGGGGTGACATAATCCTCCTGTTAACAAGATCCCTGGGAATGTAGTGAGAAGACACTGCGACACATGGCAGGATCATATTCTCGTGAGATTTGGGCTCCTTAGCAGTCTCCGAGATCTGGACAATACAATCTTTGACTAGGCGCCGTAGGAGAAAGCCAGAGAAAGGTTTTTATCTAAGCCCCCCCTCCCACCCCTACACACACACACACACACACACACAGTTTGTGCTGTGTTTTTGCACTTTTTTTCCAGCATTTTAGGGAGGGCAGGGCAACTTGAATAAATGGGCCTTGCCGTTGAGGTGTAAGCTCTGCTTAAATAGGTCTCGGACAGAACAGGAAGTGAGGTTCAAAGTCCAAAATGGACACACAAAAACAATAAAATAATTTTTTAGCAGATTGTGGAAGGTTTTTTTTTTTACTATTGTCTGTTTCTCATCATGTCCTGTCCCGGTGATGAAAAGTCTCGATAGGTGACACAGACAACATTTTGATTCTGATAGACCTTCCAACCCCTCACTCCTCTATCCAAAACTAAAGAAAATGTTTGGCTGGAGTTGGGCATTAATGTCACATTCTATTCTCTCATGACAGCTTACTGTGAATATATGTAAAGCTTGTATCTTTAAGTCCCCTGGACACAGCAAATTCATTTAATAAACATTATTAGCAAGCACTCAGTATTTTATTTGTTAGTCAATATTCTGTAACAGCAAGGACAGCGGACAGCAAATATTTCTTATCCTGGAATCAAATAAAGATTGAGTGCCTGAAATGCAATAAACCTATTTCAGATCTTAACCGCATGTATGCCTAATTCATTTGTGAAGTTAAAATATACTGAAAACAATGATAACACATTTGAAATCAAGAGGAGACTGGCTCAAGGTGGTAGAAAATGTAGACTCCTATGGAAGAGATTTAATTATTAAAGTGCACCCGAGGCCAGAATAAGGATGTTATACAAATTTCTAACAAGCAGTAAAATAGCTTTAAAACAAGCCTTCACTGACCTCTGTAGCTGGAGGTACCGTGGAGTAAAGCCCCATTCACACTTGCTGCATGCATGAATGCGAGAAAATGTTTTTGTGCGTTGGCACCAATGCATCGGCAGCCCACCATGGTCCAGAGCACACCCTGCTGATGGACATTGAAGAAGCAACAGCACCCTGATGTTTCATCCCTCTGCTTACTTTGTGCTTCCCTGCTGTCAGCATGTTATCCACTAGAATATATGCAGTGTGCTAGAGACTGACTGACGGCCAGTAGTGGCTATTTTACTACCAGTTTAAGCACTGCTGTACATAATGTCTTTGAAGGCTGATAAAGATAAATTCTTAACCTTACACTAGAAATCTCTATCTGTCCCTCTCTCTCTGTATATACAGTATATACACATTATAACCCGGGGCAAGTGCCCCCCCGGTTGTTACGCCACTTCATGGATTTGTTTTAGCGCTGATAGTTCCAGTGGTAACAAGGTAAATATATAGTTTAGTTGTAAGGTTTTACTCCCTGTTCACACCTAGGAGTACTGGGAACGTACGTCGGGTTTGCATGTTCATGCAGGTTTTGCCACATGTCCTCATTGATTTCAATGGGTGCCTGCACATGCAAGAAATATAGGAAAGTAGCTCATTTGGCAAATTCTGCAAAATACATGCTGTGTTTTCTTCCCATGCGTTTGTGCACATTTTAGCTCACTGCCACACTTGAGAGAAACGCATGTTTTCCTGGCCACATTTAGTAAGTTAGCCTTTATGTCTGCTCTGTGCCCCCTCTTTTATTGGGGGGGGTGAGGGGTTGGCTTATCCAAAATCCCTCTTTTTGGCCCGTTGAATATTGCTGGCCATAGTTCAAAGGTCATGCAGCAATACCTAATGGCTTAAAAAAATTCTCCAAGGTAATTCAGCACATAAAGTCGCCAAAAACCTAAAATCTCAAACCCTCAGAATTCACCTTGAATCCATGGTTGCAACAAACCCAAACCTTTTCCCCAATTATAATTATTGTTTATCATTCATATTTTATTCCAATGTGTGTAGGTGACAGATCTACGTTAACTGATATTTTTTAATACAGCAGTCGGAGTTCATGTGAGGGTGAGATGTCCACTGTTATCTGACAATGATGTGTGTTCATTTGTATGAGCTCTCCATTTGACAAGGCTTTACATTTGTACTCAGCTTGGCACCAGCTCCGGCATGTCCACTTGTGACAGTGTTTTCAATTATCACTCAGTCTTTCCAGAGCCATGAAGCAGCTAATCACACAATCCTTATTCAGCAGAACGTGCACTTTTTGTACTGATTCAGGCTTTTCACTGTTAGAAAACATGTCAGCTGCAGACAAGAGTTCAGTATAAAAGGTAACTGCACAGTATGCTATATCATAGTAGAGATTTGAAGTATTGCTATTTTACAACTCACGTAAAATGATAAGTAAATCCCTTGTTTTCTTTCTTTCTTTCACTCCCAAAACTTTACTTCTGAGCTTCTCTCAGTGAACTCTTACTAAAAGTTTGGCTGTTAGGGGTATGTATCATAAAAGTAAAAAGAACCCCAGGAGAAGTCTGTTCTTTACATTATAGAATATGTTATGCTGGAGGGGTCGACACAAATCTTTCCCTCTGTATACTTTTCTACTGATTTTCTCTCAGTGAACATTTACGAAAAGTTTGACTGTCAGGGGATTTATCAGAAAGGCCAAAAGAACACTGGGAACAGACTATTCTGTAGACTACAGTATGTTTCGTGGCAGGGTCTGCACAATTCTTTGACAGGAGCTTGGTTTGATCCAAGTCCAGTGCCTGAACATATCTAAAACGGGCTATGTTTAAAATAAAACATGCTTGGGACAAACATAGAATTATACTTAGACAATAAGGGTTAAAAACTAAAAATCAAAAAAGAGGAAAACACAAATGGAACACATGGCATTTTTCCGCTGTCACTTTTCATGTTTCTATGCGTGCACAGGCTATTGCATTAGGGTGTGTACAAAAACACACAAACACACACGTGTGTATGTATATATATATATATATATATAAACTGGTATTTGGTATTTTATCTGCATAGCATTGACTATAACAGTAGGCCCCCATTCAATCCAGAGCAATTTCAGCGCTTTAACAGTCTTGACAATTGGATTTTTCGCGATTTTGGACCTAATAACCATCATCTCCTCCTAGTTCTTAACCAGCTTTCTATTAGCTAAAACAAAAATGCTCAAGCTTGAGAACAGGTAAAATACGTATACAAAAACGCATACAGTTCTCCTACCTACCCAACCCCCACACTGTGCCTGGAAAGTGAAAAGAAAAGCAGCAGACTGGTGAGCTCATCTATTCATCATTCTGCTCTCTCCTCCTATCACTGCAGTGCAATTGATTGGCTCCTTATACTGTTTCTCCCTTTCCTAACCTGAGCTCTCCTGTACAGGGACTGCAAGAGGCGGAATATTTTTAAGTGATGAATAACGTGTATGAATCATAATACCTAGCTGTGGATCTTTCATCACTAAGATCGCAATGCTGTTAGATCTTGCCATGGATTCAGTGGCGTAACCAGAGTTATTGGCGCCCGGGGCAGAACATTTTTTTTCGCCCCCCCATATTATATAAACATCCACTAGAACATACCTCTTCAACTGTCCCTTACCCAGGGCCGGCCTTAGGCCTTTAGGCTTACAGCATACTTTAATTTATTTGTCTTTATTATAAAAAAATATGTTTGTCTCACCATGTCTTATTTTATTATTATTAACTGATCAGTGTTAGGGGCTGATTTATAAATCTTACACCCAGATGCGCATCTGTCACTCAAACTGCACTACCACCAGTAGATGGAGCAGAGGAGTCGGGTTATGAATCAGTCCCTTGGTGCTGTAATAGGAAAAAGAACACTATCTACATTACTATATCAGTGGGTGAGTCATACTAGGTATCTCACCAAAACTAAAAATCCTATTGCAGTGGATACCTGAAATTTGACTTCAACCTATGTGCAGACTTTTGAGAAAGCAGTGAGCTAATGATACATGCGGGAAAAAATAGTTCTGTAAACAAGCACTGCACACAACAAGGTGGATTTACTAATGGGGTTGAGAATCCTCATTTAAAAAATGTATGAATATTCACATCAATTATCTAATCAGGTGAAAGGGAAATTACTGCACCTCCCTGGAGTCTAACAGCATAAGGGAGGCATGGCTGGGGTGGGTCAAGCTGGGGTAGTTTAGTCAGCAGAGAGTATTGAGGGGGAACTAGAGAAGCTTATTATGAGGATTATGGAGCAGGTTCAGTGGACCAAATAGATCCAGCAATAGCTGGCGGAGGTTCACACGGCCCTTGCATGGACACCTGGGACATTGCTTGCATATCTGAGTGTCCCTCTTCAGCAGGAGGTCCTCCCAAGAAAAGGGCTTAGGAGACATAGATATGTCAGTGGCCAGGTAAAGAGGTAAAGGACAGAGACTGGAATCATGCAGCATTACTCCCCAGGCCAGGTAACTACCTAAGTGACACATGCCAGAGAGGCTGGACATATAGCTGGCAACATGGGGACAGGCTGGGTGGCATTGGGGGACTTTCTGCTCAGCCTTATTCAGTAAGTGTTATTGTGGATAGCCTTTTGCCAGAATAAAGGTGCCCATACACTGCCCGATTCTCGTACGAGAATCGCGGGAAATCCCGCTATCGTACGAGAATCGAGCAGTGTGAACGAAGACGTGCGACCGTTTCTACTGTACGGTCGCACGTCTTTTGTCTAAGGAGCACGCTAGAAAATCGTACGATTTTCGGCTGGTTTGAACGGTGCTCGGGAGACAAATGCCCGTTCAGCATTGCGGTCATCGGAAGCCCGCCCCTCAGGGGGGCGGGCTTGCGATGATCGAGAGTAGGATCTGCCTGTCCAAGGTACGATCTGCCTGTCGTACGTTTTTTTTATTACTTTACAACCATCGCAAGATAAGGTCTTGCGATGGTTGTAAAGTGTATGGCCACCTTTAGGGAGACATTGTGGGCGATAGCCAGGCAGGTTTGCTGCTAGCTAGGCTATTCTAAGCTCTGACTCATAAACTCACTGCTCATGCAGGCAGTGAAGGCCTGCAGGCCGCTCTAAACATGGGGTGGACTATTTGGAACCTGAGCAATGCTCCATACAATTTTGCTATATGAAATCCATTATGGAGGCTCATGGGGGCACACTGTGGCTATGATACAATACGCAATTTTGATTATGGGAACACAAAGACATTAGCCTGTGGATGCAATTAATGGCAGGGCAAAAGAGCCAACAATCACGTGGCTCTTCAGGGCAGCCCTCTCCAGCAGGAGCCCATGGTTCAACCAGATCTGGGCTGTTTACGGTTCAGAAAAAGGGAATTTGCTTGAAGTTTAATGAGGGGCAGTGCATAATTAGAGCAAAAAGTTATGCCCAGAGCATAAAACCAAAAAACAAGCGTCGGGCAAGCATGACAAGGTGAATAGGGGAGACAATACAGAATTAATGTTTTGGCTTTTGGCTGTTGTTTACTTACCTGATTGCCCGGGTCAAAAGGTTAGGCGGAGCTTTTGTGGTGGTCTGAGCGGGTGGGGTTCCACAGGCAGCAGTTGGTGACTGAAGGACGAGGAGCAAACTCCCGCCCACCCTCCCCGTTGGTAGTTTCTCAGTTTCACACCAGGGTCGTGTTGTTCTGTATGTGGCGGTTGGGTTCTTTGGAGGCCGTTTAAGTGATGCTGGGTAATGTTTGGGGACCTGTCTTGGTATGGTGTCCCCTATTAATTGGAAGTGCCTGCGGTCAGTTGGTGGTTGTCCCCGAGGCGGTGAGTTGCGGCTGGGGGCCTAACATGTGTTGGTACTTCCGCAGAGAACGAAGTTCAGAAAAAGGTGCGGCCTTCAAAGATCTGCAACCATTTATCTGACGTTGAAGTTTTTGTTAAAAAAAAGAGTATTTTTCTATTTAAAGTATTTAATAAAAGGCCGGTAAGGCCAATTTAAATCCATATTGGAGTGTGGTCTCTTTATTCTTTCCAGGGGTTGGGGGGTGGGCCTGGTGGGGCCAGATACAAAATAAAACATGGGGACATCAATTCTACCTTAGTCATGTACATTTCATCATGTGGGGGTAAGATTTTTTTTGTGGGAAATTGACAGATGCCTGCTCACATTGCATTTCTGTACTTACTTTGAGAACATCAGTAAATTTTTGTAATTGGTCATCAGGCAGATATACGGGGAGGGTTATTGTCAAGGAGCTGGTTTCCATGAAAATGCTGCTTAAACCCCATTTCCACCTTTGTAAGTGATTTGTGTTTTATGTGTGTGCATTGTCAGGAGTCACAGTACTGTTTTTCATACTTTTTTTTAATAGACTCTTTCACAGGCCAGAGTCCTAGAAATTCAAATTCCTTCCATAGGATCTTCAATCCTTGCTGAGGGTCGGGTTGTTCTCTGTGAACTGCAATCAGCTGATTCTTCTCTGCCCTGCTGAGACACCAATCCTTTCAATTACATGCTTGGGAGATGCCTTTAAACTGTATGCAGTGTTAGGCTGGGCACACACCTTACAACCATCGCAAGACTTTTGTCTTGCGATGGTTGTAAGGTCCTTAAAAAAACGTATGATCTGCCTATCTTGCATAGGCAGATCGTACTTGCGATGATTGCAAGCCACGCCCCCTGAGGGGCGGGCTTCCGATGACCGCAATGCCGAACGGGCAGTGTGCGCTTGCGCACACCGGCCCGTACGGCTGTTATCGTACGGACATGCCACAAACCCGCCGAACGTCGTACGATGCTCGGCGGGTTTTCGATCATGTCCGTAAAGTTCAAAGTCGTGCGACCTTACAGTAGTAGAGGTCGCACGGCTTCCACACACCTTACGGTAATCGTACGATCGTGGGATTTCCCGCAATTATCGTACGATTATCGTAAGGTGTGTGGGGACCTTTACAAAACAGTACAATTCTCACAGACAGCATCAGCAACACTGACCCTGCATTCTGTCATCACACAATTTCTATGTGTAATACATTTTTTTACTTTTACATTATTGGTTGGCTTTAAAATAGAAGCAGCACTGCAATATGATTAATTGATCTAATTAGGAAAAAAAAACTTTTTTTAGGTAGTTGTGCATGTAACACCTGATTATTTTAACCTGTGGTAACAAGCATACATTGACTGGCGGGAGTATCAGCCACAACAGATCTAAAAGCTATAGGAAATTCAAAAAACATGAATTTGCAAAAACGAGTACCAATATTTATTTATTTTCGGTCACTCGCTGGTACCGAATACCAACACCGTAAGTCCCATTAAGGAAACCGATTAGTCAGGAAGCCGTCTACATGCTCCCTTGTCACCAGGTGACTAGGAAGCATGGGGTCGGCTTTCTGGCCAATCAGGAAGCATGGGGGTCATGACTCGCCACCTAGCAGCATGTAATGACTCACCTCCCGGCTTCCTGATACCGGAAGTTCCGGTACTGGGATAGGCATCAGGAGCATTTGGACGAGAACGAGTACTTGCCCAAATACAGCGTATTGGCACCCATACTAGTGTATAGTATAAAATTACAAAACACCTCAAAACAACACCACATTCTCTGAACCTCCCTCCTTTTCCCATATCCCCAATTAATCCTTAAATTTTCAAAATATAGACCAAGTATGTGTTTAGTAGAAATTGGTTAGTGGCAGGGACAGTATCTGAGCACTTGGATAGGCAGCAAATTAAGAGGACTCTGTAGTATGGGCCTCTATTGCTAACTGGCTGATTGAGGTCTGCAGCCTATGCCTGCATGGTAAAAGATCCAGCCATTTGGGTACCACAAGCATGATGAAAGCACTTGATTATGCACCAAGGATCTCAGTAGGAGCAGCACCTCAATGATTCTGGTGATCAGTAAAATGCCCAAACCCAGTGTTGAGACAAGGTCCTTGAGTTCCCAAAGTGAAAAGAGCACCCCTCCTCCATCAGCTGTGAACTAGATTAGTGGCATTGGTAGCAGGTCCTGCCCTGATTGCACTCCCCTCCAGCTGAACAGCCTAAGGCTGCCTACCACTGCCTACTGCCTGCCCACACTCCTTCTACTCATTCCTCATTTTACACCGTCCCCTTAAGCAAGATTCCCCATCTGTATCCACTGCAACATCTAAGGCATCAAGCTATAGGTAGGAACGTCTGGCAAGGGGTTTGAGAGGCATACCTTGTGGCACAAGTGAGGAAGAGGGTCAGCATGGGGCCATACTGAATAGGGCCACGCATAGGCTTTATCCCTGCTGTAGGTTTCCAAACTGCTTCCTGCCATCCATTGATCAGGCAGGTGTCTCTTCTGGAGCTGCAGCAGTGGAAGAAATTGCAGTCAGTGTCTCAATGCCAGCTTGGCAAAACTGCAGATTTTATAGGTGCTCCCATTCCAGCTGGTGGAGTTAGTCCCCTTTTGCTAGTTTATGGCATGTGCTGCACCACAGTGGCCACCATTTTTTCCCCAGGAGGCAATACCTGCCCTCCACGTGCATGTGCAATGCTAATGTCTCTGCTTCACTGGACCACATGGTCAGTGGCAAAGCCCACATGGCCACAGACTCATGGTACAGAAAGAATAGGCAGGAACAGTTCCTCCCTTTTACAACACACTGGGCAAATTTGATGGTGGCTAAGAAGAATGCTGGATGGGGCACAAGGCTGGAGCTGGTGGTTCCACCCTGTACCCTGCAGCATGGTGACACCTCTTCCCCATTCTCCTCAATGGCCTCAGGTGGTGACTCCTCAGTACTACCAGACAGCCTAAGTGCCCCAGAGCCTCTAGAATAGCCCAGGCAAAATGCTGCCACTCAATACAGCAGGTATGCCTGCCAGACGCCACATTGTGACAGAGAGTCTGGAAGCTCTTGAGCGAAAAGGCAGGCTGAGAGGTGGCTAAATATTTTCCCATTCATCATTGTAAACACAAAAAGTTTTCAAGTGTCCCAAGTTCCTAATGTTCTAATGTGCAGATGCTATTTTCTAGAAGGATTCCAACGTATTTTTGAGAAGCCTACACACAGTTCTAAATCCCTACCCAAGGAATATTTATGTTAGTCTTGATGTATTAATAGTATTAGACACGTACAATACCCTTGATCAATATTTATTCTAGGCTTATACTAATGATGTAATTAAATATATTCCCTCTGTTATTCATACACATTCTCATGAATCAGATGCTGTCTACAAGTCAGTATAAATTAGACTGACAGTTTATGCTTTGCATGTTAATGCAATTCTGAAGCTCAGTTTTACAGCCTCCAAGCACACATTGATACAAAGTTTACCAGTCATCAGATTACAAAGGTAATAGAAATCATGTTGCCGGCTAACGATGAGCCAGTTGGTAGAAAAAGAAAAAACCTGATGAAAAAGCACATTTTCAAATTTGCATATTTTTTAATCCCCTGAAGGTATGTGAGATATCAGCAACCTAAAGTAGATTCCTAAATTGTGTGTTATGCTGCAGATCACTCAGCTCTCCATGGAAATATATTTAGGAGAATTAAGCATTGATTTTTTTGGTGATTCTTCTGATTCGACTGTATCAATTTCCCTTCTATCTTACAGGCCAACTCCGCTCTAAATAGACAATAACATTATTATAGATAACAGATAGTATGTATTGCCAAAAATAGTTTTTCTTTGCTTTGGATATGAAAGGAAAAGTTAAACACTGTTTATTATTTTCTGTTTATTATTTTGTGATCTGTGTCCCCTTGGGGAGATTTCCCCTTAATCTCTGCCCTAAAGATGCAACAGGAAGTGATAAGAAATCTAAACAAAATGAGGGCAATTCACCTTTTGAAATGTTGCCACAGTTACTTACTGCCCCCGAGTTCTTCTGGTGACAAATGTAGAACTTTGGATTTCCCATCACTTACTGTTTTTCTTTTATAATGGTTACTGAAGAAAGTGTACTTATTCTTTCTGCTCCCTCCCTTGTCCTAACAAAGCCTACCTTCCTCATCCACAGGTGCATACTTACTAAGATCCAGCACCCAGGACCTACCATGTTTTTTTACATCTCACACCAAAGTCGTCTCTTAGCTGCACCTGTGCAGTGCAGTTCTTTGGGTCTCATCTACCTCTGTCTATTCCTTACTCTACAATGCAAAATTCTAAACACTTACTTGCTTATTGCATCTTTTAATGGAGACTTTGAGCAAGTATGCAAATCAAGAGCTTACTGGCTACATGCTTGTTACAAATTAACTACTATTAAGTAATAATACAGCCATAGAATTAGTTTAACAACCAGGAAGCTTGTGAATTCTAAACGAAAAAAAAAAAGTAATTGATGGCTGCTCCCATAATTCCTGGTCAGTTCACTTTTTTTCTGCTACTGTATACATCAAACTCTTTTTGATCTTCTTAAAGAAGAAACCTAACATGAGAGGAATAGTAGGGACTGCCACTGATGTCCTATGTCTGTAAATAGTTGCCTGACTGTCTCTAGCTTTAGAAGTGGCAAATTATACAGTATATATTTATAAAGGTTTACTTAAAGTAGCAATAGGCTTGGCTTGCGGTAGTCATTCATTTCTACAGTATATGTTTCGATATTCAGCGACTCTATTGGTTAAAGTAAAACCATGGCCTTCCACAGAGACCCCCCTTCTCGTCCCCAGCTTTCAGCTCCCTGACCCCACACTCTCCTCTCACATGTCCCCTTCATAATCTCAGCTCCCTATAACTCCCTCTTTATGTCAGCAGCATGCCTCTGACACCCAGGGAGTTGGAGCTTTCCATAGAACACAAGCAGTTCTTCGGTCGGCAGCAGTTCTGTGAGATGAGGGGGCGGGGATAACCCGCTTCCCACTCATTGGCTGCTGCGCCGGCTCGATCATTCTTCACGCTGCACCCGGAACAAGGTGAGGGGACCAGCATGAAGCATGCAGGGCCCAGGACAGGAGGAAGAGGTCCCGGTACTGATATTAGCGGTTACCGGGATATTAAATATCCTGGTAATCAGCGGTTACTACGGGCCCCATCCTCCTGTCCTGGGCCCCCTCTAAGTGGCGGAACTCCAGTGCCCGGTCGCAGCTGCGACCTCTGCAAACCTGGTAGTTCCGCCACTGGTTGGAGCTATTCTGCATTACTGTATAATCATCATACATCAATGTAGAATACCACCAGCAATGCGGGACTACAAGTCCCAGCAATACATTATAATAAAAGTCAGGTATGCAGAATACCAATACACCAGCCCCCCCCCCCCCCCCCCCACTATAATGCATTGCTGGGACTTGTAGTACTACATAGTTGGAGCTATTCTGCATTGCTGTATAATCATCATACAGCAATGTAGAATGCCAGCAGCTATGCAGGAAGTAATGAGAACAGAGGGAGATCAGCATTATTCCACTTGCCAATCTCTCCTCTGGTACTTTTTTCTTTTTATAGTAAAAAATACAAAAACACTACTGATTAAAACCCACCAAAAGATAGCTCTGTCTGTCCCTAAAAAGTGATATAAATGTAATTCCAGTACAGCGTTGCATGACTGAATAAATGTCAGTCAAAGTACTGCAGCGCTGAATGCTGAAAAAAATAGCCTGGACACGAAGGGGGTTTAACACCCTGGTCTTCAAGTGGTTAATAAAGTAAATCTGGACTGAAAAAGGGCTTTCATTGCCAACCTTCTGAAAATGCTGGTTACTTGGTAGTCATTCCGATTCTCTGACTTCAATACACTGTTAGTCAGTTACCTGAAACAAGCATTCCACAAATAAATACAGAGTTAAAGTGACATTAAATTTCCCCCCCCCCCCATGTAAATGTTAGCACTTACCTCAAATGATGTCTCTTATTCTGATCTTCCTCTTCTTTCCCCATGTTTTCATCTGTCCCTCCAGCGGTGTGACGTCACTCCGATCCAGCGCTGACTGCTCTGTCTCTCCGATCCAGCGGTGTCTGCAGGCGGGTGCACGCGTCCATAGACTTACCTTGCGTCTCTGCTCGTCTCCCGGCCGAGAATCGGAACTGCGCATGCGCCCGCCCCAAGATCCTTTGCGGCCGTACGATCACTTCCTGATTCTCGGCGCGGGATCGAGCAGAGATAACAAGGTAAGTTTAAAACCAGTTCAATCGTTTTTTTTTTGTTTTTTTTTAAACTTCTTGCTTATATTTACTGCTTGCTAGCAGTAGATATAGGCAAAAAAAATGGAGGGTTTAGAACCCCTTTAAGTTAGTAAAGAACTGCTGATCTGCATATTTGGTCATAAGGCACTGAAGTCAGAGGATCATAATTACAACCAGGTAACTAGAATTTACAGAAGGAGAGCATACCAATTACCTTGGTATATCTCCCAACACAGGTTCCTTATAATGAAACAAACTATGGCAAAGGACTGAAAAACCATGATGAAGGAAAGTGAACAAAGTCTAAAAAAATAAACTTTGCAAAATGTTGTCGACATTTGCCAGAAAATGTCCTTGGCAAAATGTTACCGTTTTATTTACAAGGCAGTCAGAAACACAAAATAAAGTCTGACATTGGCCGTCTCTTATTCCAGTCATTGTTTCTGCAACAGTAGATTTCAGAACTATCCATAATTATTAACCCGCACTAAGCTTTTACCAGGAAAAGCATAGTGTATCAAACAACACAACGAGACGAAAACTGGCTTGTTATTTCAAGGGTCAAGGAACCCAGTGAAGGAGTTACTAAATATTCTTTGTTTATTAGTTTGTGTAAATCTACTAAATACCATTTTTGTGTAGATTACTAAATACTCTTTTTGTGCAAATCTCTAAAAGTGTTGTGCCAATTGAAACATCTTCTACCTTCAAACAAGAACTCCTTGTGCCGAAAAAAAATAAAATACTATTTATAATTACGCCCAGCCTTAAAATGCAGAATATTCAGTATGTGAGGGTTTAGCTTCAGATAACTCACAAGGGTTAATCACAGAAACCAGTCCACAAGTGGATAACCATTGAAAGGTTTCTTGCATTCACTTTGGGTACTGCATTTTTTGCACCAAGGGCACATTCACACCAGCCACTGCACTACAGAGCACAGCAGCTGGTGTGTGGTGCCCAGCACAGTGCTGATGCACCAATCCCTGCACATGACACTGTGTACTTTTTTTTTTTTTAAAGAACTTTATTGAAATATCATAAATAACATTTAATTAAGCTGTACGGGCAAGGCATGGTGCAAGGCGGTTATCTTGCGTTGCATCCTGCTATACATGCAGTACTTTATTCAGCGCACACCACCATGTTCCCACCGCAAAACAGTGGTGTGAATGGTGTCCATCTGTCACAAGGCAAATTGCCTTGTCTTCCATTGGGACTGCACTGGAAAACAACAGCCAGCACGGCCCCAACACATCTGGTGTGAATTCACGCTGTTTTGCTCTAGCACTGCTTATGAAATAGAACTGTAACTGTTACCAGTGAACCAAACTCTAACAATGCTTCTTCCATTTACAATGGGCAATGATTGTTTATGGAGAAGCATGCTCACAGTGGTGGAATTGTGTTTTACCAGCACTTGTAGACACTTGTTGCCATTAAACTCTAAAAAATCTAATCCCTAGATCTATTTTTCAGTATGCTAGTCGTTGTGTTTCACTGTATACTGTATATTTTTCTTAAATTATTTTCTGTCAATCTTTTGTACAGTTACTTGGAGATCCTGAGACATCTAAACCACTACCTCTCAATTGGCAGCAGTGTGTGCGCACTCCTTCAGTTAGCCATTGGGCTGCCTAGTTGACAGATATGATAGCCATGTATTGCTGCTAATACCAGGGCAATGGCTTAGGGTTGGCAGTTTGCACCAGGAAGTGCTGTCTCTTGCAGGATCTTCATTTATTTAAAATGTTTTTTCATGCACTGCCATTGTCATCTATAACACACATTATAGATGTATGATCATCATCACACAGATGTGAACTAGCTCCCTTTAAAACAATGGATAACCTGTATACATGTGTTGAGTTGAGATAAAAAGTGTGACTGGGTCCTAAGGGCTATTTACATTTTTGAGGTGCACCGAGACACATTATGTTGCGTTGTGATGTCCATTCTGTTAAGGCAACTTATTGGTAAAAAATAGGCTGCCATTACATTAAAGCATGCTGAAAATCAGATCTGTCACAAAATGTATTCCACAACACACTAAAGCCATGCATGTGAGTTGCCTTAGTGCATTGGGAAGCCATTCAAAATAAATGGCACCGCTACACAGCAGTGCATGTAATGGACACCGTTACCACATTGCAGTAGTCTTAAGAAACAATTAACCATTTAGTGCCAACACTGTGTATGGGAAACCTGCCATGTAAATGTAAAAATGCAATGAAGAGAGCATTACAACCACCTGTTATTATGACGCTTGTTCAAAATAAGCCTGTATAGCCTGATTATGTATAGTACAGTGAACTCCCAGTTATCCAGTACCCATGGGGATTGGTAGAGCTGGATAACTGTAGTTTCAGGTTGCTTGAAAGTTACTATTAACTCTCAAGCAACAATATTTCCACCCCATTTATCTGCTGGCTAGGTTCTGCTATTGGCTATTTTAAATTGCCATAGCCAATAGCAGGCTGGCTAATGCACACACCCACTGCCCCTTGTTTACATTCACCTGCCTGCTGAGGAATCTAGCCATCGGCCGAAGCAAGATTTAAACAGAGAATTTTGTTAGCAACTAAATAAAATTTGTTGCTAACATTGCTAACAATTTTTTTTAGTGTGCACATGTCTATCAACAACTGGCAAACAAAAATTGAGGAAAGATTATGTCCTTGATTTTTTTTTTCTT
This sequence comes from Nanorana parkeri, assembly GCF_000935625.1. Taxonomy (NCBI): domain Eukaryota; kingdom Metazoa; phylum Chordata; class Amphibia; order Anura; family Dicroglossidae; genus Nanorana; species Nanorana parkeri. The sequence goes on from NW_017307005.1 coordinate 786,455, forward strand.
TCTTCTGGTTGATTGAGGAGTCTGGTTGCTTGAATGCCAGATAATGGGGAGTTTACTATATAAGGAAACCGTGCATACAACCCTACGTAACAAATACATTATTTATTGTGTAATATTCTGGCATTAAAAAAGACACTTTCACCTTTCCTATTCAGGGCAAAAAACTATGGGAATTTATCAAAACTGGAGCAGACAAATTCTGGAGCAGATTTACACTGCAACCAATCAGCTTCTTTGTCTCAGTTTCAAATCTTACCTGAGCAAACTGTAGAGAGAGATGCTGGTTGGTTGCCATGGGCAACTGCTCCAGATTCTGTCTGCTCCAGTTTTGATAAATTCTCCCCAATGTCTTTGCAAAGTCCCCCAAACCCCTTTTAATCACCTTACATTAGTCTCTCTGCAGAGGTCTGACACAGCCCCTGCTGAGTCAGAGTAAGGCCTGGTTCACACCTAGGTGTATTGCATATGCGCGTCTGCAGTAAAAAAAATTGCGCGACAAACGCGCGTTTCCGAGGGCTACTTGGCTGTATACCAATGGAAACGCGCAACAAAAACGGCCCCAAGTAGTACATGTACCTTTTCAGGCGTGGGCCGTTTTGTAGCGCGTTAGGGACGGGCTGAAGTATGCCAAGGTGTGAACCAGACCCATTGAAAACAATGGGATTTTCATGTTTGAGCGTTTTGTAGAGCGTTCGTCGAGCGTAGAACGCGCTACAAAACGTTCAGGTGTGAACGAGGGCTTAGAATTCTCCAGTCAGAAGGAGAATTCTAGAATTCCAGAGAAATAGATCTGTCTCAGTGGGGTCATGCCAGACCTCTGCAGAAAGACCACTGCTTCCACACAGAGAACAAGGGTGTTTATCTACACCATGCTGGCAGAGGACAGTCTTTTGTAGGGCTGTGGCTTCTTTTTTAAGGAAAATGAACAGTAAGACTCCAAACACCTTTTTGTTTTGATGCACCTGGGATGTCTTTAGCTCATTTAAACTGAAAGTTCAGTTGGGCTTTCAGTTGTTGGGCTTTTCAATTCGAATTAAAGATTAAAGCAAAAAAATGAATAACAAAAATGACGTAATTACAAAAAAATATTATTTCAAGATGTATTTGTGCATCTTAATAAGGCAGAGCAAAATGGAACAGCTGGCTGACTATTAATACTGCTGGCAGGATGTTTCACTATTAGTCACTTGACCATGTTTGTTCTTCCTTCGCCCATTATAGTCACAGCTGGGCTGTACAATAAGAAGTTCATTGCCTTCATTTGACTGCAATAGATCTTACAGTGATCTTACATCTATATAATTCTAATTTGCTGCTTGCTCACTTATAACAGAGATAGAAACAAACTAAAGCAATTTAGAGATTAAGTAGATAAAGTAGTAAGTGCGTCTCGAGTTTCTTTGATATTATATCAAGCACAGTAATATTAGCAGTTTTCATTAAAATACTTGAATGAATATACTTAAAGTATAATATAACAATATTTTAATATGCACAATAAGATCAGTGTAAATATATTGCATAAACCTTGCATGCATTGAGGAAGGGTGAATAGCATTTTTATTCTGCTGTAATCCACATTTGGGTTGATAATCGCTATGGATGTCCTCACATGTGCTGATGAAGACAGACAGGGAGATAATGAGCGGAGTGGCTGCATGACTTGGGGAGGAATAGTCCCTGGGGAAGGGGTTAAATAAAGTGTGAATTAGTTGATCTCTCCTAATTGGAGGTTGGGGTCAGGTGTCGGGGAGGAGCCACTTAGGATGGAACTGCAAGGGCTGATGGGTGTTCTTTACAGAAAGTCGACAGGGGAAGCAGGTTGTCCTGCCCGCCCTCCCCTAATTATGCGATTGATAATTGTTGAAATGTCTTTTTTATGTCATGGAAGCTTGGCAGGTTAGGGAGTCTTTGGGGGTCTGAAAATGTGAGTCAGTAACAAATTGGGGGTGGGGGGGAAGGCATCAGCTTTCAGTATTTGTCGGGGGAGCCTGGCCCCTTGGAATTTTGGAGCAGTAACTGGCCTCAAGCTGGTTGGGGTGCGGCTGGGGACATGCGAGCAGTTTTAGCAGAGGTCTTATTTTGGCTGATGGGCACCCCTTCTCGAATCCAACAGTCGTTCAGATTATTTAATTGTATGTTATTTTGATTATTACTTTTGGTAACTGTTAACTTTTGTTTGGTTATTAAAGGGCTGCTGTGGCCATTTAAATCCATGTCACACAGTCCATGTGTATTTTTTTTTTTTTTTTAACAAATGGACGTAAATGACGAAAACAACCAGTCTATGGCAAGGAGACATCTTCCTATACCTTATTTTACTGCTATCCGCTATCATGTTCCTCCTAGACAGGAATGACAGGTAAATGCATGTATACAATCAGTGACAGCAACCTCAATCTGATGGCAAGTCTTATAAGCTGTGGCCCAGCACTTGTGATGTGTCAGTGTTTTCACTGAACTTGATTTTGCAGCAACAGCCTAACATTTTGCCATGCGGGCTACTTAAGCAAATGTTGCTTGAAAAATTCTAACCCCAACCCTAAAGTCAGCTCTAATACTCTGTTGATTAAAAAAAGCCATGTGATCAACACAACAGTGCTGACATGAGGATGCACGACTTTGGTAATAAGCAACAATAGAAGGTAATTAAATAATGAATAACCAATTGAAAGTAGAAGTAGTAATAATATTAATAATAATAATAATACATGTAATATTTCAGGATCATTCAGCCGTGCATGCACGTCCGTACAGCGCGCACGCCCTTAAAATGACCCAATCCCGGAAGGCACAGGTGCTGCATGTAATTGCACATCCGAACCTGCACATCCAATCAGGGCAGGGTGCCTGCACTTGGACGCAGACAGTGTGCGTCCAAGTGCGCACAGATGTGCAGGGTCAGGTGTGCATGTGACCTCATGTAATTGCGTGCAGCTGTGTAAGGAAGAACAGGCTGCTGTGTGGGATTACATGCAGCACCTGTCTCTTCCAAGACTGGTTCGTTTTATGGGCATGCATGCTGTACTTGAGTCCTTAAAGTTGAAAGGGAAACAGCTAAAGACACAGATGGATTACATATATGAGCGGTTTTGCCTGCCAAAATATTTGTTTTTCTGCCCATTTATTCCTACAAATATTACACCACGTATCCAGACAGCCTAGTTCTGCCTGGAGGCCTGACATTTCTTTACTGCGGTTGAAGTGTTTCTAAACCCAAGAACAAACATTGAATCTATTGCAGCTTACCAGTAACACACTTGCTGTTATAGTATGCCAACATTCACTCACTGTACTGTAGCGTAGCAGTGGTGTCACCCTAGGACTGGAAGTTTGTTAGGACTTCAGATCACTTTCATAACATGGGCAGGTGCTTTGTAGTCCCCATATGTGAACTGAGGATAATACTGCTAAAGATAACACTACAGAGTGCACAGGAACCTGCAAGCTTACTGTATTTCTGGCAGGTTCAGAACGAAATTAGTTTGCAATTATCAGATATAACAAAGCACATTTAATAGTATATTTAAAAAAGAAGGGTGCAAATAAGATAACTTTATTGTTAGGGTTTACATACCCATTAAGTAATACAATTAGGCTCCTCCTTACCCCAGCCTTTGATTAGACCATGAAGGAGAGGCAACAGAATGATGAGCTTATCTCTCTATCACTTTGCTCTTTCCTGCTATCAGCATTTACCGTTAGCATACTGACCTGCTACTTCTCCCTCTCCAAGTCTACACTCTGCTGTACAGTGGATTGCAAGAGCCTGATAACACGTGACATTCAGGTAGATACACTAGTTCCATTTTAAACATATTTAATGGACACATACCTGCATGAATTGTTGTTCCGTATGCTGAGTAGCACCCCCTTGTGGTAGCTAGTTCCTGTATCAGGTCCTACTATACAGTTTCAGTGATGCAGGGTTTGAAACTCCAGTAACCAATACTCTGGTTTACTACTCGAACTCTTCTCCACCATAGGCTTCATTAGCAAACACACAATTACATACTTATGAAGAGTCCTTAGTCATACTTACCAACTTTGCGAAGTACGTAGGCAAGGGACAAGCCCCTGCCATACCTCCAGTAACACAGACCATGATAATTAATGCATAAAAAATGATTGTTTGAATGGCATCATTTAAAGGTTAGATAAAAGGTTTAATGTAGTAACACTTTTGATAGTAAAAAGACAAATAAACCCTTACGGTTTTCGGTTTTGTTACATATATCTACTGCTAGCAAGCAGTGGATATATGCCAATATATTGAGAAAAAAAAAGTAAAAGTTACCAAAAAGGTTAAAACTTACCTGTGTCTCCGCCGCGTGCTCCTGTCCAAAGATCTGAAGATTCTCGGGCGGCCGAGCAGGATGATGGGGCGGCCGCATGTGCGGTAGAGATCTTCGGCCGGGAGAAGACTAGAGACGCAGTGGAGGTGAATGCATGCAGCCTGGCAGTGTGCACCCGCACAGACTTACAGGAAGGGACAGGAAGACACATCAGTCGGCGCTGGAGGGACGAGAGCGGCACCAGAAGAAGATGATCGAATGAAGAGGCCTCATTTAAGGCAAGTCCTTAAAGCAGCATGGGGGGGGGGGGGGGGGGGTTG
>NW_017307005.1:791130-791791 GCF_000935625.1 Nanorana parkeri
GGATTTAGACTTTAATGTATCTTTAAATAGTACATGTTTTATAGAGCTCTATACATCAGACCAAAAAGAGGGACAACTGAGGAGGAAAGAGGGACAGAAGGATTATTTCCAAATAAGGTACAGTGGGGAGCTATACTATAAACTTTTATATTCCGAGCTGTGGATTATCCTGTCTATAAAACTTTCTTATTCAGCAGCTGTGTTCCTAGTGATAAATAAAAAGCTCTCTCACCATCAACTTGCACACAAATATTACACTGCGCTAGATCCCATTTTAAATAAATAATATGTATCTAGAGCTGCAGCTAACGATTATTTTCAAAATCGATTAGTTAGCCGATTATTAGGTTCGATTAATCGGTTAATCGGATAAACAATAAAATAAAGTTTAAAAAATGGCTCCAGTGATGGACTACTAGTTTGTATTGAGGTTGTAGTCCATCACAGGAGCAAGCTTGGAGCGGTGGAAGTAAAAAAGAAAAAAAGAATAGTGTGGTGTGCAATATAGTGAAATGGAAAGTGTAAAATTATACAGCAATGAATGCAGAATGGCACCGGCTATAGAGGACTACAAAACCCAGCAAAAGTACATTATACAGCACAATGCAGAATACCACCAGCTATAGAGGAATACAACAAATCCCAGCAATAGTACATAATA
>NW_017307005.1:794379-801747 GCF_000935625.1 Nanorana parkeri
ATATATACATAAATCAATCAGTTCACATTTCATCCCATAAAAGGCTCATATAAAGTGCAATCAACAATGTCAATGAAGCAAAGTCTGCTCCCGATATACATCAAAGTAATGTTGTCCAGAAAACCCAAAGTTATCTGGATTACATTACTAGTTGAGGGATCAATTTTACTCTTTGCCTGGAAGTGCTCTTTAAAATGTAATGGGACTGATTAAGAGATTTTAATAGCAATCCAAAATACTCATTGCAGCACAGTATGGGGAAATAATGCCAAGGGTGTATCCTAAAGTAGCTTTACATACTCGTTAAGGATTTTCAGTGTCACAGATTTAAGAGTTTAAGTCGTCAATGGGCAGGCTGCTGTACTGTTTTAGAGCTCATGGCAATTAACTTGCAAATGTTTTACAACACTAAGGACCCGTTCACACCAGTTGCAGTGCGTTCAGGCCCGATTCTGGCCAGAACGCACTGCCTCGCATTGCGGCTGGCTCACTTTTTAGTGGCCGCAATGTGATCGCCCGCACGTGATCACAAGTCACATTGTGCCTGCGGTCCGGTCCAGTGCGGTGCGATGAAAATGCTGCAAGCACTATTTTGATCGCACAGCACCGGACCGCAGGCACAATGTGCCTTGCGATCCCATGCGGGCGATCGCAATGCTGCCGGAGGGCGTGGCTGCAGTGCCATTACAAAAAAAATCCATAACAAAACCAAGTGAACCGAAAAAATATTCTTGCCTGCTTGCATGTCTAATAACTCTGTGATTAGGGATAAGGTTTGGATTCATGGCTAGCATGGGTTTGCAGCGAGTCCTTGAGATTTGTCAAACTTGTGCATCGCTTACTTTTGGGCAGGAACCCACTGAGATGAACAAAGCCAGAGATGCTTGAAGTCCAGTATTTGTGACAAATATAGCTGCCCCCATAAATACAGAGCAGTGAAGCCAAGAAAGAGACAGAAAGTGTGTTATTCATATTATTACAGGTAATTACAGGTTAAAAAAAAGGACAAAACCTGAAAAAACTAAAAATCATTCAGCCACCATATCTAAGGACAGGTAAGTTACAATTTGAAAAGCCCTGTCAGGTATACACAGCTAGGAATTGATTACAGTTAGCATGGAGCACATTGTTTGGTGCTTATAGTACTTCATCCCACTTATGTCTATCCGGTTTAGAAATGTTACCTATGCGTTTTAGTACAGGACTGCTTTTATATTTATTATAAAACATATCTTTGGAAATCATCCATGTTTCTCTGTGTAATAAAAGTATGCTATGTTTGTAATTTCTGGTTGAAAGGGTTCACAGTTCATGGTTGGGCTGCAGATATTTCTAATGCACATTCTGAGAAGAAAGATGTTCAGTCTGCAACTCCTGAAAGGGTTTAAAAGAAAAAAAGAATTTGTGTTATATGAATTCTTCAGGTAATAAATTCCTTGTTTCGACCAGATATATTACAAGGCCTTGAGATCACAGATTGCTTGTAGGCTGATTTTTTCCCCATAATGAAGTATATGGATCAGGTATATGAGAAATATTTTCCTAATTGCTTAACAAACCTTAAAAGAGTGAAAAAAAAGTTAACAAAAATGTATTACTGCCTTGAATATATCCCTTCATGCATATGTGAACATGAAAGCTGGAACATATGCAATGTGTTTTTCTCTTATATTTGCATCTGAATTAGTAGGACATCTGCAAGTTACAAATATAAATAATGATGATAATAATAATAGCAACAACAATAGTATTAATAATAATTACAACAATAATAATATTACTAATAATATTAATATTATTAGTAATAATAATACACATTTGGAAGTTAGTGTCCATTGTTTTCCTAAAAGGAAAACAATGGACAGCCTTAAAGGAGAAGTGTTGGGAGAGCGAATGTACTCTTGCCAACAATTTGAGCCGATGTTTAACACACCGGCTCTGTAGCTCGAGAACTGAACGATCATGAACCGGTGATCGCTCGGCTCATGGTCTTCTCCCTGCAGTTACCCCATATGGAATCATTGTGATATTATAGGCCCATTTACCCCTGGTATTCCAGGGTTGTCAGAGGATCCATGCTCCAAAGGGGAATGTTGGTAGGCAGGGGGTCTATTCACACTTCTCAATAAGCAGAAAATAACTGGTAAGGGATCCCAAAATTTTGGATTTGCCATACCTTGTCTTGAGACTTGACTGGAGTTTTAATTGTTCCCTACTCTATACAAAATGAAAAAAAGGTTTGGCTATGTATACACACTTTAAAAATAATGGCTAAGCTGTATAAATCTCTAAACATTACCTGACAAATGTATTCTCAGATTGTGAAACTGATATACATAGATACATACAGGGTTATTCACAAAAGGGTGAAGAGTTGGGAGAAGGCAGGAGAAGTGAACAATCTAGGACAACATAGCTGAACTGGAAAGTGAGCTGAATTGGAGAATTTTTCCAAATCAGGGATTTTGTCCTAGATTGCTCACTTCTCCTGCCTTCTCCAAACTCTTCACCCTTTTGTGAATAACCCTGATAGTTTCATCGTTAAAAAAAAGACACAGGTATATCAAGTTCAATATCTGTGCTTAATTATGTTTTTGATCCAGAGGAAGGCAAAAAAAACCCTACAAGCATAGGCTAATTTGCTGTAAGGGGAAAAACATCCTTCCAGACCCCATACTGGTGATCAGATAAAGCCTTGGGTCAACCTGCTTTTAGGTGTTTGCATTAGGATATCAAGCCTCCTAATAGACAAAATTGCATTATATGGCCTATCCTGAATTAAAGTAGATCTAAAGTCACAGCATACACTTTCACTTTATGACACCAGCATTGTTATAGCAATACAATTGATAGACATTTTTGACAATCCAATATAAGATTACTTGAAAAACATGTCATGTTATGAGTGCTACCTATCTGCTGGTGATCTGTTTCAACAACTTGCTGGATTCCCTGCATATTTTTGAGGTTCTTTCTCCGCTCATTCCTTTTGTTTACTTTAAATTTCTAAGGACTACCTATCCCACGGCACCTTGCTGCCTGCAAGCAGTGATGATGTGCCTCCTGAAACTCCTCCTTTTCATCACCTCTGTAGTTCAGAAAGCAGACTTTGTGAAATGGGTGACAAGCAGAGCATATTAATAGGACATAGTGAATATGTATTACTACACTCAAGGAAGCAAATGTGTGGGACTGTTCAAAAAGTAAGTAATATTGAAAGGATTAAGCTAGAAAAAAAATAACATTCAATATGGAAATGAATATATGATTTTACATTTTGGCCAGAGATACACTTTAATATTATTGGCTGTCAGTAAATACCTTAAAGCGACACTAAACGCAGGAGTTAAATCTTAAAAATACATTCAAGTCCCCTAACTATTAACAAAAAATGTATCTTATTTGTGTATCACTCAGCTGTAGATTCTCAAATCATCTCTGAATTTGTGCTGACACTGTCCTTCCTTCTAGTGCTGATGCTGTCTTTCCTTTGATAGCCTGCAATCCCACATTTAGTTTACTAATTTGTATTGAGATTGTAGTCCATCATAGCAGCAAGCTTGGAGCGGTGGCTACTTTACACAGGGACCATGTAGAACAAAAGTAGCCACCCTCTCTGAATTGGTGCGGACATTGTCCTTACTTCTGGAGAGTGGTTACTTTTGTTCCCCATGGTCCCTGTGTGTGTTGAAAAGTACATTTTGTAAAGTGAGTACAAGCTCACTCCCGTGATGGACTACAATCTCAATACAAATGAGTAAACTAAATGTGAGATTGTAGTCCATCACGGGAGCGAGCATGGAGCGGTGGCTACTTTACAAAACACACAGGTATCACGGGGAACAAAAGAAGCCACCAGAAGGAAGGAGAGTGTCACCACCAATTCAGAGATGATTTGATGATCTACAGCCGAGTAATACACAAATAAGATACATTTTTACATACACAAATAAGATACAACAGTTGGACACTTCAATGCATTTTTAAGATTTAACTCATGGGTTTAGTGTCACTTTAAACATTTCTACCTATTACATGCTAAGGATAAGGAGGACTGCCGGACACAACCCTCCTTTTTCTCTTTTACCTACAGTATATATAGTTAGATGGTACAGTGCGATTCCTGTGGGGTTTTTTTTTTTAAATGTGTTTTTTTCCTTGTTAACAAAAATAGTTCTCTCTGAAAAAAACATAGTTGTTATATAACCAGTTAAGATGTAGATGACCAGAGTTTTTCTTTGATGGGAGAATATTTTAACATTTTGCATGACAGGTCCACTTTAATGATAACAACATTATTACATAATACAAGGTATAGACTGCACACTTAATGTTTGGCATGTATGTGTCTCTGTAGTCATCACATTTGTTGTTTGATTCTACAAAATGTATTAAGCATAATTATGAGCATGCAGCCCCCGGGAACAGGACATTACTCGCTTGTTGATGATAATATTCAAATTATAAATAATAGTTGGATATCCCTAGGCAGCAACTGCTGCACAGTAGCTCATAGAAAGAAAAGCAATCCTCCTGTGCACTGATCCATAAACCATGTTTGTATCTGCATGAGCCATTGTCATTTACTTGGAAGTACAGCACTGGCAAACCTTACTGCAGTTTGGAAAAAGAACAACAGGTGGCAGCAGCATATGCACTTAACAGCAAGCTGAAAAGACAGACCTGTATAAGTCCTAATAGAAGGAGGTCTTTGGAGTTTCTCAATGCATTGGATCAGAATTTGGAAATGCACATCACTGATATGGGAAGCCAGCTTAAGAGGAGGATCAAAACACTATCACTTTTCACTAAAGGAGTTTGATTTGTCTTCTACAGAATGAAGTGTATTTTTCATTCAAAGCAGCCAAGCACCGGTAATGATTTTTACTTTATTGATGTATGGTTTTTTTTCCTTTTCTAAATATTTGACTTTGTTTTAGTTATGGATTAGCTGTATAAAAACAAATATTCAAAAGTTTATAAAGGATTTTTAATTTTTACATTTATAAACATAAAATGTGTTTTTTGTTTTTTCGGGTTTTTTTTGTGTGTTTGCTGGTTTAGTGATAACTAGAGAGATAGGTAGAACAATATATACCAATAGATGATTGATTGATAGATAGATAGATAGATAGATAGATAGATAGATAGATAGATAGAAAGAAACAGATAGGCAGAACAATAGATGCTAGATGGGTAGATTATATAGATATATTTATGTACACACATCTATTTATTTCTATCTATCTATCTATCTATCTATCTATAGAGAGAGAGATATTGATTCTTGTTTGTTCCTTCTTTATCAAACTATGTTACATACAGTACAATTATTGGTTTCTCTCTAGATGCTAACAGTCAACAGAGTACAACAGACAGATAGAAAAAGAGAGAGAATACTGTGTGTTTAAAAAAAAAAAAAGATTATGCGTTTGTCCATAAAGTAGTAAACATAATTTGAGACAATTTGTGAAAATTGATTTATACTGATATCATGAACTGACTAAATGTATGAAATTGAAATGTAGTCTTTCAACATCAAATAATCTCTTTAACAGACTTGTTGAGGCTGATTTACTATAGGGGTTGAGAATAGTCACACAATAAATTGTGTGATGATTCACTGAAATCATCATTATATCCAATCACGTACAAAGAAAATCCCTGTTTACTTATTTCATCTGGACATGATTGGATTATTGAAGTGATATACACACAATTATCAGTGGCTACCTGTGGGAGAACAGTCTGTGCGTGGAATGTAACCAGAAGTGTTTCCATCTAAAGTCATAGCTTAATTAAAGATATGAGAAGAGATTCTAATATAGATAGTAAGCATGTTAAAATAATAACTGTGGACAGGCAATGACGTGTGAAAATAAAACTCAGCGAGCTTACTTTGTTCTCACCTTCAAATAAAAAGCCTGCGGTCCAAGTTGTTCGTAGTTTGGTAACTGCTGCAATTCTTGGAAGAAATGTCATTAGGTTGTCAAGAACATTGTGCTTAACATTTATTGAATCAAAGCTCAGAATTTCTTATCATCATAGTATACAAATTATGTATAGTAAATGTGTGCTCTAAAGAAATGTTTTTGTATCAATCTTTAGTTCATTATCGTAGATGCCTGAACTTGTCCGAGTAGATCCTGCAAATTATCAACCATTTTTCCTTTCAGGTTGCCTTAGGAAGAAAATATCTAATTAAGATCTAATTAATATGGCATCTTCCAGCATTGGCTGAGGCTTATTCATGAAAAGTGGAGTGTTGCCCTACAGCAACCAATCAGATTTGACTATTTTTTCTCTGCCGTATTCTGGGAAGATGCAATGCAATTTGACTAGTGTTAATGCTATGCATATTACACTAGACCTTCAAAACAGCTGCATAGATTTGATAATAAATCTTGTGTTCCATTTTTAGCAACTAAATCCATAAATATATTGTGTTTTGGTTGATATAGAAAATTATACAGATTCACAAGTCTTGCATAATTGTTTATATGTAATTGTTGTAAATTTTTCTATATTCAGGTGTAGTTTTTGTTATATTTCTTTTTTAAAATGTTTTAGTGCATTTCACATTAAATAACTTCCAAGGTACAAACCAGTCATTATCGATGTACGGTATACATAAGACTGGGGATGATGTTTGCTCTTGTGCTGTATTGCTGCTTCTGGGAACAACAACAAAAGTAATAATCTTCTCATGAGCTTTCCCTACAATGCTATTGATTGGTGCCAAGAGCAAATGCATTTCCCAAGGTTGCTACAACAAATTGTTTTTCTGTGGCTTTCCCTCTCACAACCAGTAGATTCATGCTTTGCTCCAATAATTAATTGTATACATTGTTGGGTGAAACATTGATTGATGATATTAGTTAAAGTGTAAACTATTCATGTTAATTAATTAATTAGCATTTAAATTGTCAGACTTACATTTGTCACACCCCAAAGGCTCTAATTTAACCATAGTCGCAGAAAGATAGCTGCAGAAATTGCAAGATCTTTGCCAACAATTTTACAGATTCTGTCATTGAATCTACTGAGCAATTGGCAAAGACTGAGCTGTGTGTGGATTAAAAGACAGAAAGAACAAGGGCTTCTGAGCATTAGAAAAGCAAAAAGAATATCTAACTGGTACTAAACAGTGATCATTTCCTTCTTTGTAAAGAAATGGCAACCAGATTATACCTTGAATAGGGAGACAATAATGGAGGAAAGACCTCTTGCTACCATCATTAATTGTCAGAGTAGAGGTATTGGAATGCTTGTAATCAGTTCGAGGTACAATTTTATGCACGGGCCAGCACCTTTGGGGGACAAAACCAACTGCTATATTTTCTTTTCAAGAAAGTCTAGTGCTCAAGT
>NW_017307005.1:803118-846709 GCF_000935625.1 Nanorana parkeri
ACTGGGCAAAGTATGCATGTTCACATTTGAAGCATGCATTTGTTTTTGCATAAAAACTCTAACTGGAAAAAACATTCAACAGTCAGATCAGGCATGCAACCAGCTGTCCTGTAAAGTCTGTAGATGTCTTCATTTCTATCTATTGCTAGAGGTATTCTATTTTGTAGGTAAGCCTGTTCTGTTAATATGAACAAAGTGCAGTAATTTATGAAGTGGAGTTAACTATATCAACAAATCAAGTGTCATTTTAATTCAGGTAGATAGTGAATGATGAATTCTGATTAGCTGCTATGGGCTATTATTTTCTGATTTACTAAGTAAGCTTGTAGTAAAAATATATGTTAAACACTTATGTGCTATAGTTCTTAGATTAACAAAAGACTAAAAGACATTATGTTTGATATGTTTTCTTTGTTCCAAACATTTCTATATACATCAAAAAATATAATTTGGAGAACAGAGCTTGCCAAACTTTGTCTTTGCACATGCCGAGTTAGTGAGCCACAGCAGGTACCAAAATAATTTGTTTATATTTAATAGGATGGTCAATTAACATAAACTTGCCAGTCTTTGCTTGGCATTTTTGTCATATAGGAAGGGTGCAAAGTAATAGGTTTTCTGACGGATGGGTAACGAACACCTTCTGACAGCTAAGTACTGATAAATACTGACAGCTAAGTTAAATCTAAATCCAAAACCTTTTTTTCTGCATAGAGTAGGGAATGATTAGAACACCTTGGGCATTTTTTTACACTCTCTGCCACAGTGGAGAGAGTTCCCTTCACTTCTTGTCCCAGAGACACAACAGGAAGGGAGAAGAAATCTCTCAAAAGTGAAGGGAAAATCTCTCTTGGATAGTGGTCAGTGGAATTAGTGTCCCCATTGCAAGATTCCCCTCATCTCTTGTTCTGGTAAAAACTGTATCATTTTGAATTTCCCTCAATGGTCACCAGGGCAAACATTGTAGGTGAATCTCCCCTGCAGGAGCACAGACAGCAATAACTTTAAAAACGTTAAGTGTTAATGTTAGGGTTAGATTAACCTTTAAGCTTTAGGTGAGGGGAGGGTTAGGTTTTAGATTATAGGTCAAGTTAAGGTTGAGGATCAGGGATATGTAGAAAAACTCTTTTTAAACTTGTTTTTGACTGTAAATGCCTCCTGCATAGATCTGCTGCACAATGGTAAAAACCGGCATGATATCCTGCCACACCTACTACCTGCTGTGTCCACTCAATATAAAGCTACCCTCAGTGTAAGCTAAATTGAAAAATTAGTTTTGCAACCTAATGAAATCAGAAAACTTAAGGCTGTTTTAGGTATTGTCTCAAATAGTTTTACGCTACCTCAATACATTTGAAGAATAGTGTAGCGTATCGTCACTGATTATTCATTACCAATCATTGTATGCTCTCTAATAAAATCTCATTCCTCTGTTACAGACCAGGATTGGATCAGAAAAGAGTTTTAGCCCTTCTCAAATTATTTTAATTGAGAAATGACTTGGCTTCTCAAGACTCGAAGTCAACTCTTTACAAGTTATCACTGATCAGAAAAGGCGGGTCCTTGTTTCCCTTCATAAGTTCTTAAGAAGATCAGTTGGCCTTCAAACATGGATTACGACAAAGCAGCTGCAAATTACATCCAAAGTGAAGAATTCTTGTCAAGAAACTATGCCTTCCCCTTGAACTATACCTACAGTGATTATGAATTTAGTGAGGACGATGATGTAACCAAAACAACGACATTTTACGCTGCAAAGATAGTCATTGGAGTGGCTCTCATCTGCATTATGCTTATTTGTGGCATTGGGAACTTTATTTTCATAGCAGCACTTGCCAGATACAAAAAGCTACGAAATTTGACCAACTTGCTTATCGCCAATCTGGCCATTTCCGATTTTATCGTAGCTATAGTCTGCTGTCCTTTCGAGATGGACTATTATGTAGTGAAGCAGCTGTCTTGGGAACATGGCCATATCCTTTGCGCATCAGTCAATTATCTCAGAACTGTTTCGCTTTACGTCTCTACAAATACTCTGCTTGCCATAGCTGTTGACAGGTAAGGTCATGCTTATTGATGTACTCTATATCATTGTTTACTTATCTGTAAATAGAAAAACATTGGAATAGTTAATTACTAATTACGTTTACAGGATAACGATACCTGTAATCCAGTAATCACCCAGCTCATTTTCTATACTAAATATAGGGTATTAGAAATTGAAGTTCTTTTTTTTTTTTTTCGTTCTTCAATTATGGGTAATGGTTGAATGCTATGAAAAATATGTGTCCTGGAACAAGCACTACTTCCCTCCAATCCAGCTAAAGTAAGAGTTTTGCTTCCTGATAGGCCTTTTAAACACAAGTTTCAGTTTGTACAGGAACAGTGTGTAAAGAAACCATTAACAGAGCATTTGCAAAGCTTTCAGCAAGATTCGGGCTGCTTTGTAGAAGCTTACTGAAGGCAACCTTCAGCAGGCTTTAGAAAGCTTCAGCGTCCATGCACACAAGTGCACATTACTGTAATAATGCACTTTTCAAGCTGCAGGAATGATTTTTAGTTTATCGTGGTGTGTTGGGCATCCAATTCAAATAAATGGACTGCCATAACGCAAGGCAGATCAACATGCATTAACACGTGTACTTTATTCGCATTGCAGAGAGCTTCACTAGTATGAATTGGCCCTTAATCAAGTGTCAAGAAGTGTTGAAGCTTACTGAAGCTTGTTAACAGCTTGTTTAAAGTGACAGCCTCCCTCCGATTAAGGTCTGTGTTTCACATCTACAAACTGGAGCTGAAAGCTTTTACAAGTGGCTACCTAAAAATACAAACTTTTGAAGCTTTAAAGCTCCTTCTTCATGTATTGTCATAATATATAAGAAGAAGCTTTAGAAATCCAAAATGTTGTATTTTTTATATATTTGTAATATTGAAAAACACATTGCAAAGTGATAAACAAGTCCTCTGGACTTTCCTTTCCAACTAGTGTTAAGCCTGGAGCCTAACTAGTGTTAAGCCTTCTTTTGAATTAACCGTATGTAAGGGCGCATTCTGTTTCTATATCCACCCTATACATATCTAAATGACATACAGACAGGATATACTTGATGTGGTTGTTTAGAATTACCATAGTTACTGAAAAATACACAGATTCATTAATAGTGTTATGATCTTATATGCACGTCAAAAACACAGTGTAATCCTGTATATATATATATCTATATACATATATCTATATATATAAAAAAACAGCTTTGTTATATCAAACCATTAAAAACATTTAACACTCCATTCATTAGCGCCTTTTACATAATCACTATTTGTCAGAATAGTATTTCGTTGTATGCAAATTATTTATTTTTAGCATCACAGTATTATCCACATGTTATCACGTTTGTTAACTTAATATCTTATTCTTCATCTCTCAATAGTGATATTATAGTGTAATACTTTACTAAAAGAGTAGAATGTGGTCACTTAGTCACTTATTAAAGTGAATATTCACTGTGCATAGTACGAGAGTAAGATAAAGTTCTCTTCATTCGTCTAATCATATGCTAGCAAAAATTCATTATCTTAATTTCCCTTGCTTTTTTACTTTGCTACTCGAAAATAACCCCAATCTGTCTATATACGTTTCTTTGAAAACCCAGCAGGTAAATCAATGTATTATAGCATCACATGTATATTTTAGTCAAGAAATATTACAGTTCATCAGAAGCATTAATAAGCCAGCAGAGGGCATTTATCTTTTTATAACTTTATTATAAGCAGACTTTATATAAAGAAAGCACAAGTCAGAGTCAGATGGGAAACAGAACTGGGAAAAAATATTTTCAAGTGGGAAAAAAATCCTTTATCTACTTTATTTGCAAACAGCATATTTAATCAGCAGCTCTCCTGTCCCCGACAAACTCACATGCTATGATTTACAAAAGGAGTAGAGGCTGTCCACTTTTCAAAGTGAATGACAGTAAATAAGGTGGACCTGGGTTCGAAACCCAATTATGTACAAGGGAAATTTAAAAAAAGAAAGAAAAAAAATGAATGTTTGGTTGGTTAGAGTTTACAAGTTAATAATAAGTTTCCTTTTTTATTAAGCTCACGTTGCGTATTTTAACATTGCATTTTTAAGAAAAACCTTTAAGTCACAAATGCAGTGTCCTGTGGTGTGACAGCAATGTGGCAAGGCAAAATAGCTTTTATAATTTCTATAAATAGGCCGCTAGGTGTCATATACGTAGCTGACATAATGGCTTTGTACGAAATGCTGTTGGAGAAAATGCTTGATAGTATAACTGGGTGCTCAACATGAAGCACATAGCTCCAAATGTATGGGCTGATTACCTCTGGAAACTCCAAATCCAATAAAACTCTGCCAGTCTCACCCACATCTACGAAAGGTGAACCATTGCCATTAAAGGACGTGTTGTACAAACATGAAACTAGAGGGAGGAGCTATCCATTATTATGTGAAAGTACTGAGTCTTGTATAATTACGATAACCGCCCTACAATTTCTCAATAGTTGGCACAATACCATGTTATCACAGGATACTAACAGCATTAGAACCTATCTGTACACAATATATTGTTTTATATACACATATTATCCTAATAACTTTATTAACAATATAAATAGCCTAATCTGGGTAAAACTGGTTTGAGGTCACATTATTGTGCCATAAAATCTGGCCATAACAATTATCCTAAAATCTAACCCTTACAATTCACTCCTAAAGCTGAACGCCATGCAAACTACTAAATACACAGAGGAAATACATTTATGAAAGCTGTTTAACCTGCAAAAGGATATTTATTTCAGTCCTGCTATTTACACAGCTCTGCTACACATCACAGCTCTGTTCGGCAAGGCAGGAGACCTGTTTTTCACTACTGCACTATTGCTAATATTTATAGATCTTGACCCCCTCAGCTTGTGACCGGGCAGTGAAAGGACAAGCAGAACACTAACAAGCTCATCTCTGTCATTTTGCTCTCCCCTTCTGTCAGCATGTTCCTTTTTAGCTCACGAACAATGCTGCATAACTGTTTCACTTTGTGTGCTTTTTCGCCCTCACCTAGTCTGAGCTCTGTTGTACAGGATATTGTAAAAAGCTTAAAACAGGGTCACTTAAGAAATTGAAACTGATTGCATAAAAAAAAATATTTAATTATTGATGAATAATTAGAGGGTTGCATTCATTTGTATTCTTTATGTTTGACTGGAGTTTAGCTTTAACCAATAAACATAACCCAGCACCCCTAAAATCTTTACTCTAATTTTGAATTTTAACTTTAATTTTTTTTTTTAAAGATTAAAGTTCATTAAAGTTTTATCCAGTAGACAAATAATATTAGTAAGACAGTACAAAAAAATCAAAAAAAGCACTCTCAGATAACAAAGGGTCGACATGTGGTATGCATCAGACTTGCAATATTTACTCAATCCTACAACTCCCAGGTTGTCGACCAGCATTTGTGCGGTGCAAACATACCCCTGAGGCATCTAGAGTCATGGAAAAGGGAGGAGAGAGGAAGGAGAGAAAAAAGAAACAGGTGAAGGACAAAGAGGTGGAAAACCGAAGGTGTGCTCCTGGGTCCGGTTCCCCCACTTTTGTAGTAAGCATACATATATACAATGATTTGTTTATTCATTGTTGTTTGTTTTTTGTTTTTTCTAAGGTATATATATATGTTAATTGCCACAGAGAGTTAGGTTGACAACAATAAGCGGAACTTGTCAGTTGTGCAAAAGTGCAACCACACATTCCACAATTCAGAAAATTGAGAATGCCGCTCGTGAATGCTAGCCGTGAGCTCTTCCATCCGACAAATAAATTGCATCTCTTCAGTCCATTCCTTCATGGTCGGGAGGACCGAAGACTTCCAATGTCTCGGTATGACCGTTCTAGCTGCCACAAGGAAAAAGCAGAGTAATCCCTTCTTGGAGGAAGCAATGGATCCTGGTATCATGGAAAGGAGAGCCATCTGTGGGGTTCGGACGGACTTCGACCCGGTAAGCTGGTCGTAGGTGTCCAAAACAGTGGACCAAAACGTATATATATGCCAGGACACGTCCACCAAATATGGAGCATTGTCCCTGGGTGCGAGTGACAGTGCCAACATGAGTCGGAAACCTGAGGGTAGATCTTGTGAAGACAGGAGGGGCAAAGGTACCACATGGAGAGGATTTTAAAGTTGCGTTCTGTACTGTACTAGCGACTGAAAGTTTATGAGTCAAAATAAAGGACTTAGATATATCGGATGGTGAGAAGGAACAAGACATCTCCCTGGCCCAATCCTCTACATATTTAGGTAGGTCCGTAAAAGAGGTTGAGAGCAGTAAGCGATATATGGTCGAGATCGGGTGGCGTGGTGCAGCACTGTCTAGACAGAGTTGCTCAAAGGGCAGGAGATCTCTATGGAGATCACACTGAAGCCGAAGGTTAGAATAGAAGTCGCGTAATTGAAAGTAAGCCAACCAGTGGCCTGGAGCTCTAGCGGAGTCAGTAACCAAGGAAGATAGAGGACATAATCCATCCTTCTGCAGGGCTGAAACTATCGGGGAGAATTGATCTGGGCCCCATTTCAGAAAGTTCGAGCCCTGTAGACCGGGTGGAAAGTCTGGGTTCCCGTTTATGGGGGTGAGAGGGCCTGGTTGAGAAGAGAGGGATGTTTTTTTGAGAAGGGCATCCCAAATTCGTAGTAAGGGGGGCAGGCAGAATGGGAGTAAGGAGCGAGAAGGGCGAGAGGATGGGGATATCCATGGTAGGGATGAGGGGGAGATCGGCGAGATAAGGCTATCTAATTGGACCCAAAGCTTGTGAGGTGCATGAAACAAAGTGTCTAAAAGTCTAGTTAAGTGGGTAGCCTTATAGTATAATTCAATGTGCGGAAGCCCAACGCCGCCCTGTTGTTTGCTCCTAGTCAGGACTGTGTATCGGAGCCGTGCAGGTGAAGAGGACCAGATGTAGCGCAGTAGGGAGGAACAGAGTATATGAAAAAAAACTTTAGGGACCTCAATAGGAACTGTCTGAAAGACGTATAAAAGGCGTGGCAAAATGTCCATTTTAAAGAGGGCCAGCCTCCCAAACCACGAATGATGAAGACCCGCCCACTCTTTTAAGGTCTTTTGGATTCTCGCCAAGAGAGGTTTGTAATTAAGGTCATACAATAATTTGGACTGAGGGGGCAAGGGAAACACCTAAGTATTTAAGGCCATGTCGCGTCCAAGCAAAAGGGAAGGATTGTTTAAGATTATTTTCGAGGGCGTATAGAGAGGGTATAGTGACATTAAAAGCTTCTGTTTTGTGGGCATTAACCTTAAAGTTACTGACAGACGAGAAAATATCAAATTCCCTCATCAGAGATGGGAAGGCTACTACAGGGTTTGTGACGTACACTAGAAGGTCGTCTGCGTATAAGCTAAGCTTAACTCGCGATCCTTTACCATAAGTCCCTGAATATTAGGGTTATAGCAGATGCTAAGTGTTCCATTGCTAATATATACAGATAGGGTGATAAAGTGCACCCCTGGCGGGTGCCATTGCGGACATTAATGGGATCAGAGAGAATCCCATTGATCCGGACCCGGGCTGTTGGGACGTGGTATAATGCCAACATTTTTGAGAGGAGATCCGGTGGAATGTAGTGTAGCGATTCCTTTAAGAAAGTCCAACTGAGACGGTCGAATGCCTTCTCTGCGTCGACCGATAGAAGACAGAGCGGGAGATGATGCTGGTGAGCATAGGCCATCAAGGTGAGGGACTTAGAAGTATTATCCCTGGCTTCACGGGAAGGGACAAAGCCCACTTGATCTAGATGTATTAAAGAGGGTATAAAGGTCTTCAATCGGTCAGCAATCGGTTTAGCGTATACTTTTAAATCCACGTTAATCAAGGATATTTGTCGGTAACTAGTACAGAGTGTCGGGTCCTTATCTTCTTTAGGCAGGACAGTAATGTGTGCCTCCTGGGATTGTTTAGGGAAAGGACACGAATCCGATATGGAGTTAAAAGCCTTATGGAGAATTGGGAGAAGGGAGTCATGGAGAGTCTTATAAAAAATTCCTGTGTAACCATCCGGGCCGGGACTCTTGCCATTAGGGAGAGAGCAAATAGTCGAAGAGAGTTCTTCCACGGAGAATGGGGCGGAAAGAGATTCAATGGCAGTGGCAGGCAAGGTGGGTAATCCCGTTGATTGTATATAAGAAGAAATATCGACCGCCAGTGGAACAGGAGTCCCCTGTCGATGCGCCGGGGTGAGATTATAAAGGGACGAGTAATATCTATGAAAACCTTTCGCTATTTGTTCGGAGGAATTAACCAGACCTGCTTTAGGGCAATTGATCCTGGAAACAAAAGTACGGACTCGTTTGGCGCGAATTGAGCGAGCCAAGAGTCGACTACCTTTATCACCAAATTCATGGAAGGAGCGTAGAGCTGTATCTCTATGGCGTAAATAGGCAAGGTCGAGTAGGGAATGGAGCTCAGCTCGCTGATTGACAAGTTCCTGATAGATTGAGGGATCAGGCTGGGATTTATGACGAGTCTCAAGACTAGAGATGATAGATAGGAGGGTGGCTATGCGAGATTCACGAGACCGCTTTAGACGTGAGCCGTGTTGAATAAGTAGACCTCTCAGTACGCATTTTAGTGTCTCCCACTGAAGCGGGGGAGAAGTGCAGTCAGATGCATGGACTGCAAGAAAATCCCTGATGCCAGCACGGAGGGCTTCTAGAACAACTGGGTCACGGAGAAGAGACTCATTAAGTCTCCAAGTGGAAGTGGATTTTGCCGTGGCCGGGACGGAGAAACTCATGAATAAAGGGAAGTGGTCGGACCAGATCTGAGGGACAATTCTAGCAGTCGGATGCCAGCTAAGCAGAGAATGGGTTGTGAAGAAGTAATCTATCCTACTGTAAGTAGAATGGGGGGCCGAATAGAAGGTGTAATCCCTGCCATCCGGATGCAAGAGACGCCCAGATCCACTAGTTGGAGGTGTCGCAGCCGCTTGCGAACATTATTCAGTGAAGGGAGAGAGAAGTGGGTTTTGCCGGAAGAGGAGTCCAGGGAAGGATCTATGACAAAATTAAAGTCCCCTCCCACTATAGTATAACCCTCCATAAACTGCTCCAATTTATGCATCACTCCCAAGAAAGCCTGTTTCTGTTTCTGATTGGGGAGGTAAAGGTTTGCTAAAGTGAAGGTTTTATGATAGAATGAGCAACGGAGGAATAGAAATCTACCCTCAGGATCCGACAACACCTTAGTCACCGTCACAGGAAGTGAAGAGTGGAACCCAATGGCAACTCCTTTCGTTTTTTGCACAGGATTATTACTAGTATACCGGGAGTAGTAATATCTTGTGGGCATTTTGGGTGCCACCGCTGCATGGAAGTGAGTCTCTTGGAGAAATAATATTTGGACTTTCTGTTTGTGCATATAATATAACAGCTGAGACCTCTTTTTAGGACTATTAAATCCCTGTACATTGATGGTGCTAAGATTCACTACAGCCATGTCAGCCAACTAAAGTAATAAGGCAGTTGTGAGAGGCCCCAAACCCAAAAGCACACCCCAGAAGAACAAAGAGCAACCCAAGAATGAAGGAAGGAGCAGTAAGGAAGTAAAATGGAAGAAGAAGAGAAAAGAAAGAAAACATAATAAAACTTAAACATGCTGGGGGACAGTAACCCAGCGAGATCAAGAATAAAGGGTAAAACAGACAATACAATGGGGGGAAAAACTCCCCTATAGCGCACCTCGGGTATAGGTGAATACACCCAAGGAGTGCGGGTGGGGGGGTAGGTGGTGTGCAACACGACCCGAGCCTACCCGAGACCAACATATAAAATCGTTAATAAACTTTAGTTATGTTTATAAAGCCTTCAAACAATCAAAATGTGAGCTCCAACATGGGGCTAAAGGAGTGGTTATCCAAAACACTGATGTATTAGATGTAGATGAAATATGTTTCATCAACAAGGACACTGCCATAACTTCAACATTGATAAGAGAGTCAAACATCCGGCACTAGGCAATAGTATTGCATGAATAAGTGTGTGGGAAGGGTATGAGACCGGACCATATTAGAAACCATACATCAGAGAATGCAGACCTCATACAACTTGTATATATAGCTTCTAAAGAGGTACCTCCTGCATGGTAGGCATGGGTAGTGGAGCCAGCCCATTGGAGACTACTGAGGCGTTAGAGAGCTTCCCCTGTGAGAGAGGCACCCCTCGCAGTCCGCAAAAAAACAAACAACTTAAACATGTGCGTATTCTAGAGACCAGAGACACCGCTCACCCAGAGATGACCCCCCGCCCAGTCCTCTGTAGTATTAACAAAAAGCATGTCAAAAGTGGACCGGTACTCCCGTCAAGAACCATATCAGTTCACTAGGTTAGCCAAGAAACAGTAATAATTATATACTTATAATATAAGAATGTAAGATTGGCAGATTGTAATCCCATTTTATAGTGATGGAGTACCATACCCTCAAAAAACGTGCAGCAGCTTCTGTGGCACGTGCAAGCGAGCAGGGAGAGCGTCACCTCAAAACCCGGTAACACGAAATACAAAACTACCAATACAGAGCAGATTGAAGGGCAAGCGGACCATCTATGAGCGTCATCTAGCTAAAACACTTCCCGCACACCTGGCCTATATAAGGACACCGACCCGCAGGAAGTGTCAAGTACTGTGTACATAAACAGGTGGGGGGGGGAAATAACTTTTCTGTCCAAATGAAACTCTTCCCGCACCCTGCCCAAGCATCAAGATGGCCACTTACATGAGTCCTCTAGAGCATGATTGATTAGCGTAAAGAATACGTAATAGCATCCAATACACATGCAAGTGTGCGGGAAGAGCACCAGTACTGTATCAGACAGCAGGAGGGACAAGGTATCTGAAAAACATCTGGTACAGGAGATTGGTGACCGAAACATCTTCCGCACTCCAGGCTGGGACAGTGGTTGCAACCTGTATAATTTCATCAGCATGAGAGAGAAAAAAGTGCAGTTCACAAGTGAAACACAAGTATATACATAATCTAGTTAAATGCTTTCGGTAGCATGTGAACTCTGACGCCCAAGGAGATTGTCTCCCGTAGCGGAGCACTACCCAAGTTCTTAGCATGAATGAAGGCGACCATCCGTAGGAAGCAATAGTCAGGTCAGAAGGGGTAGATTTCTTTCATGGTGAAATACAGAACTGAGAACGAAGGCCAGCGGAGTGGATAGTACAGCCTGGGTGATGACCACGAACCAATACAGAGCCTGGAGTATAAGAGTCGCATAACAAATCAGTGTTATGGTGCACTGATTAAGAAGGCAGGATAGTCCATATAGTGAAGAAGAGTCCATGAGTAAGAGACGATACTAAGCCAGCAATAGGATAAGTGCGGGAAAGGCATCACAGACCAGCAAAAAAATAGAAATAAAATAATGGAAAAATAAATGACTCAGCACAGTGAGATAACAAAAGAAACAAAATTACAAAAAAAAGGGATATCTCCTAGGAGGATGAGGGACATCAGCGTGGAGTAGGTCTGGAAGAGGAGCGACGGCTTCTTTGCTGTTTCGGGGTAACCAATTGCCATTGCTCTTGTGAAGGTAAGTGAGACAAGGTCTTCAAAGGTGGGACCGGCCATTCATCCAAATCAACAAATGGGAAGTCGAGGGCTTTGGTAAAAGGTTCTAGGTCAGGTGGAGATCTCAGAACATGGGACGTGCCATTTTTTCGCACCATGAGGCAAAAAGGGTATCCCCAACAATAGGGGACTCCGCCATCCTGTAGAGCTTTGGTAAGTGGGTGGAGGGCTCTGCGCTTAGCAAGCGTGCGCCTTGACAAGTCCGGGAACAGGCTAATCTGAGCACCATCAAAGTCCAGCACACCGGAGGCTCGTGCCTTTGACATAATCTCCTCCTTAACAGGGAAATAATGAACCCGGCATAGGACATCGCGAGGGCGCAGTTGATTCGGCCTACGGAAACCGGGAGTTCGATGAACTCTGTCAAGCTCAATATGCTCAGTAACTGGTCTACCGAGCAGAATGTTAAATATGCCCAGGACAGTAGCTCTCAGGTCTTGTGGGCCAGTAGCCTCGGGGATCCCCCTTAGGCGTATGTTATTGCGTCTCCCTCTGTCTTCTTGATCATCTATATGTGACCACATAGTTTGAAGAAGGGAGTGATGTTGTTGGGAAGCCTGTTGTAATTCCTCCACTGCTGTCAGAATAGGTGGTACTGAAGATTCCAGTGAGTCTAGGCGGTGGTGAAAAGACTGTAAGCCCTCACGCTGGTCAGCCATGTCCTGCTTGTGAGTGGACTCCAATTTGTGGGACATCCCTGCAATGTCCTTCTTAGTTGGGAGGAGGGCAAAATATTTCCGGAAGGAGCTGGGGATGTCATTGTCATCCCCCTCATTATCACTGCAGTCCAGCGATTCTCTATCTCTGCTAGTGGGGGCAGAGAGCAGGGACTCTGGTGATGAGGGGGGAGGGGAGACCACAAGTTTCTCCTTACCGGACGCCATCTTGGATCCCCGCAGTGAGGAGAGGGAACTCCCGGCCTTAGGGAAAAAGGCTTCTATGTCTTTCTTTCTGCCGGTGGAGGACCGGGGATCATGCGAGCGTGATCCGCGCTTGTTATTGCGCCTCATGGAGGCTGTGAGAAGCGAGGTGAGGAAGGCTCATGTGCCGTTGGTCTCGGGTCGGAAGCCGGAGCTTTAGAGCATGCGTCTGCTCACGGCCATGTCGAAGCCACGCCCCCTTAACTTTAATTTTTAACACTTAAGGTTTTATTTTACAGAGGCAGATATTTACCATGGCAAAATTAATTAGTAAAATGCATACACTGGTCCTCTTACTAGTTAACTTTCACTGCCAGCTCTTCACCGCTATTGATGGCCATCAGTCAAGGAATTAACATTACCGTAATTCAATAATCATTAAAGGCAACCTGCTCTGAGAGAGAACCCCTATGGCCATGTTCATTGCCACCTGAATAAATAATGATTTCTGAAGGGGCCTGTTGTCTCCCTAAAAAATAGAAAGGAATTCCAAGGACCTATTTATCAGTTAAGAAATTAGTAATTTGTCTGGGCAGGCAGATTGCAAAATATTTGTGAAAATCTACCTCCAAAGAATCTACCCAATCTAAAATAATTCCCAGACATGTAAGATCAGTTTAGTTCCAAATTGAAATTTGGACAAATATCGGCATATTTGGACTTTCGGGTGCATCTCAAATTCCGAATGTAAAAAATAATGAATTTATATGAGTACGAATTATCTTTTCAAATAAAGGGCTTCGCAGCACGGTGTGGTGTGTTTATTTACTATTTCACTGTAACAACTATTGCTTACTCATTCACGAAGGGGAGAGCGGGATCTTGGTGCCCACTTTACGAAAGGGGGCACTTAAATTCAGATAAGCCCCCTGCCCGCAGACCCCCACAACCACTGGGCCAGAGCAGTGAGGGGTATCCCACGCTTTTTTTTTGGTGTTGGGGTCCCCCCTGTAAAATTTCCACCAGAACTGAAGGTTCTGGTATGAATGGGGGCACGCTGTTTAAAATAATTTGAAAAAAAATTGCTTCATGTTCCTGTGGGACTGTCAAAAGTTAAAAAGAAAAAAGTGAACATTTAATGTCACTTTAACAGTATAATACACCAACCAATATTATCTATGGTTATATTTGCCACAAAAGTTCGTAATAATAGTTTAAGTCATCCAAAATAATAAAGAAAGATCCGAATCAGAATAACGAAATGAATTGATTTTCGGACCAGAATCCCAAAAAAACAAAGAGCGAAACAAAACAAAATTTTGGCTGGCGTACATGTCTAATGTAGATATATGCAATCTACTGGTCATTTTGCATGTCAATACAATGTATTCTGTCCATTGATGTCATACAAACTTATGGATATAATCATAGAATAAAATCTCAATATTCAATTTTCAACAGTAAATATGTCCAACTACATTACATGGACAAACTATGATGCTGACAACAATATAAAGCAACTCTGTCACTGAGAGCAACAATGTCAAAAATGTAGGACCTGTAAAAGAGGAGGATTTATACCCATCTGTCCCACCATCTGTTCTTCCGATTTTTGCTTTATTGCCTTTTAAATCTGACACTCTTCCGGGCGCGTTGGGCACCTAGTCCTCCACTGGCCGCTGTGGTCCTTCTGCCAGCACCTACGTCACTAATGGCTGGGGAGACAGTTGGCCAACACTCACGGACAAATCTATTGTGAAGATTCCTGAGGCAGCCATGGCAAAAAATTGGAGGGTGTAGCTATAAAGGGCTTGATTAG
Source organism: Nanorana parkeri (assembly GCF_000935625.1). Taxonomy (NCBI): domain Eukaryota; kingdom Metazoa; phylum Chordata; class Amphibia; order Anura; family Dicroglossidae; genus Nanorana; species Nanorana parkeri. The sequence goes on from NW_017307005.1 coordinate 817,458, forward strand.
ATGGCTTAAAAAAATCTGTTTCTTGAACAACCTCTTATCCAACTTACACAGTACAGTATGTTCTACAGTAACACTCAGCCTCTTAGTAATCAAAGATGTTCCTAGAAGTAGATAGCTTGAAAACCAGAGATGCTTATCCTCTTAATAATTCCCAAGTCTTTATCTAGTATGTTGGAAGCAAACAGAAATTAGATGTTTCTCCAGCAAGAGAGACAGATATAACACAGGTGCCTGTTTTTAAAGATAATGTGTAAAGTGATATACAGCGGGGAGGAGAGAAACTGTCACGGGTGGCTGAGTGCAGCGAGAGAATAGCGATGTGAGTGGCCGGTGTCTCTCCTCCCCGCGCCCCTCAGTCTCCTGTCACAGATCAGGAGAGTGGCCGTGTGGGCGGAGACAGCCAGCGCTGTCAAAGGAGGCCGGCCGGTGGTGCGTGAAGAGTCAGCTGTCAGATCAAGCTCTCCTCCCCGCATCACTTACTCAGCCTCCTGTGACAGCGTGTCAGGAAGGAGAGCGTCAGTGATCGCTGAGTGTTTGTAAATATGTATGTTTACTATATCCTCAATTATGAATGAATGGAAAGTGATCTACATCAAAAATACTCAGCGTTATTTAAAATTCATGAATTGTATCCTTAAAACTTTAAATATTAATATATAAGTAAAGTGCATGTATCATAACCTCAAAAAGCATGAACCCCACAGGTAAAACCCCAATATTCTAAATAAACAAACAGTATAAAATTAAATTGTGTGACTCAGCCAAAATGTCCAAATCATCCACAGTGCAGTGTGATACATTCCACACTCAACAGTCTAGCACTTCCTATGCATCAAATCAAATCTCCTTTTAACATTCTCCCAATCCTGTGTATAGTGAATCTTGTGCTCCACTGTGACCAGTCAAGTGCTTCCCAGTGATAGTCCCAGGTGCGTAAATTCAATCTTGCACTCTCCAGAATCTTTACACCACAAATAAATGGTCTGAAAGCGAGCAATGTAATCCCTGAAAATCCAACTCTTCCTCCACTCCAGATAGTAGATGGTCAATTAATCCGTATAGAGGTAACTCTTAAGACACACATATAGCCCATAGGGAAAAGATAGATGCCATATATTGTAAAATCCTTATAAAACTTTAAATTAGATACTTTAAACACTTACATTAAAAATCAATGGGCAGCGTTCCATAAAAAAATAGCCAGTTTACACACTTTGCTCTCCAGTCAGTGACAGCTTGCTCCAACTCGTATGCTACCATTCTCCTATCTAACTGAAAGCTTCCTGAGACCTACATGATGGCGTCAGTGTATTGACTCCTTCCAACGCGTTTCGTTAGTATGACTTCTTCAAAGGGTACATACTGTACACACTGATTTAATTCTCTTTTATTTAAACTGACCACTGTTGTATTCAAATTCAACACTAGATGTCACTAATGCAATCAGATATATAAAGATATCAGTTTTCATGCCTGGATCCACCATTAGATGGCACCTATCCCCATATCAATATCAAAATATACCTCAAACATTAGTAAATATTTAAAATTTAACTTTGTAGACTAAATAAATATGGCCCACCTGCTAATATAAAATATTCTGTTTTTAGAATCTTAGAAATTATTATATCCAAAATATAAGAGGATATTATTACTTTAAATAAATAACATAAATATATGGAAAAAAAGAAGAGAATATTTTGTAAATACTACTAACTATATCATGTATTGCCCCCTGCTTAATATAGAGATAGAGATGGGAATTATGAATAAAAACCACTGAACTTTTCATAAATTACACCATTATGTTAACTCCTATTCATTATCTCAAATCAAATCTAATTCAATATTTAAACCTCTTGGCTGCATCGTATCTAGTAGAAAAATCCATTTAGTTTAATTCTGGGAAATCATTCTAGTTCTGTTAGTACCCCTCAAATGACTATAAACTCTATCAATACTATAGATTGTGAGCCTTGTCGGGTCTTTCTTGACATCTCTAAAGTGTTTAGAGACACTGTGTTTATCAAACGCCTTTCGAATGTTTTTGATGTATTCCTTAATCCTGATTCTTAATTCCCTGGTGGTTCTACCCACGTATTGGTAGCTGCATGGGCATTCCAATTTGTAGGTAACATAGAAAGTATGGCAGAAACAGAAATTCCTTAATCTCGTTCTGTCTTACATTTGTGCGAGAAACAAAATGGGTCTTTTTCCTTCCACCCCCACTTTTAGTTAACCTACATCCTACACAGTTTTTACAAGGATAGAATCCCACACCCCAAAAAAAGTTCTTCACTTTAGGTAGTGGGTCCACTACATTGTGTACTAGTTTATCTTTTAGGGAAGGGGCCTTTCTGTAAATCACTCTGGGTCTTTTTGACATTATTGGGCCAAAAATGTTGTCCATTTCTAGGATCTCCCAGTGCTTGCGAAAATAGTTTTCCAAATCCCTGTATTGGACTGTATAATTAGTCACGAAAGACAAGGCATGTTTATCCCCTTCCCTTCCCGTCCCTTCACTTTTTCTCTTAATAGACAGCCCCTCTTCATCTTGCCAACTTTATGTTTAATGTTACTCATCTTCCTTCTATACCCCTTTTCAATGAATCTCCCTTCCAAAATTTTAGCTTGTTCGGCATATTCTGCCCCCAGGGTATAATTCGTTCGTACTCTAACAAACTGTGCCGTAGGGATATTGTTAACCCACTTGGGAAAATGACAACTCCCAAGTGGTATATATCCATTTCAATCGGTGGGCTTAAAATGGGTTTTAGTGCATATCTGCCCATCCTTCTTGTATATATATAAATCAAAGAACTGCATGGCTTCCTTACTTATATTTTTTTGTGAATTTTACCCCATAGCTGTTAACATCAATCTTGCTTAGAAAAATATTTAGAGACATCTCATCACCCCTCCAAATCATCAATATATCATCTATGAACCATTTCCAGTATACTAAACCCGGCCTTTCTCTCCCATAAATCTCCTCCCACTGGGCCACGTACGACTTAGCAAGGCTTTGGGTGAATTTTGCACCCATAGCCACTCCCTTTGTTTGTAAAGAGTATTATTTCCTATACCAAAAGTAATTTTTCCTCATGGCAAAGTTTAAACATTTTATTATAAACTTTACTTGTACATGTTTAAGACTACTATGCATTTCAAAGGCCCATCTTACCGCTTTTATCCTGAAATGATGTGGGAAATTAGTGTAAAATGATACGACATCTATAGTAATAAAAATCAAGTCTTTGCTTATTGGGAACCTGGACAAGGAATTAATCACATCTTTTCTGTCTTTCAAAAAGGATTTAGTCTTATTAACCATAGGTTGAACATAAAAATCAATGTATTTACCCACCATCGATAAGAGAGATTCAATTCCGCTAACTATTGGTCAGCCTGGGAGGGTTCTTTGATCTTTGTGTAGTTTGGGGAGAAAATAAATAACTGGGGTTCTACATACTGAGTGGATCAAATATCTCTGTTCATATTTATTTTAAATCCCCTTCTCAGAGCCCTTCTTCAAAATTCCTCTGAGTTCTGTATTGAGTATGTATTTAAAGGGTTTCCTTTTAACTTAATGTATGTGCCCTCCTCTCCCAAAATTCTAGTTATCTCTGCTTCATAATGCCCCTTATCCATAATGACTACCCCCCCTCCCTTGTTAGCAGGTCTTATAACAATGTTATTTCTTTACACAAGTTTCTCAATTCCTTCATTAATATATTTCTTATCCTTTTGATTTTGATTTTTAATTCCCTGACATCTTTCCCTACCATGTTTTTAAAGACTTCATAATGCTTTGAGCTTATTTTTGGATTGAACGTTGAATTATTCCTCAAAGGGATATGTTTATATCCATTCATAATACCTGCCCGGTTAGCTTTAGATGAGGGCCCCGGTAATGAACAAAAATATCCTGTAGCTGTAGCCCGCGGTATACTGAGACGCCGCAGCTGAAGCGGATCCCGACAATTGTGCCGGGATCCACCCAGCTGCGTGACTGACAGCTAGCTCTGCCTACCCAGAGGCAGAGCCAGCTGTACCCGCCCCCTCCATCGTACCAGGGGTCTGTCGTAAAAGCTTCTCCTGAAAAAAATATTATTATTGTTATTCATCTGTGGGATTCTCCTCATATCTCTCCTTTTCTTCAGCACTGGGTGATACCTTTGGTAGGATGGTACATTAAATTGTAATTCTTCCTCCCTGTTAAGGTGTTGTAGTCTGGGAAGGTTCCATTTTATTTCCTGTTACCACTGTCCAGGGGTTCTTAAAAGCCTTTCAATCCCTCCTTCTCCCCTGTTCTGACTGTAATCACTCTTCCGTTTTATCTTTTTTTTTTCTTGTATTGTTTTTCAATGTTTGGATGTTGTTTCTTTACTTATATCCTCCTCTCTGTTTCTTTCACTATCACTACTACCACAACTCTCTATCTCCTTCTCATTAATCTGCCATTTGTATACTTTCAAGTTCTTAAAATCTATTGTGTCTCGTAAATTTTTTTTATGTTTGTTAGTTTTGATTTTCTAATCCTTTTTCTTAAGGAAAACTTTAAACTGTTTGTTTATTGAGAATATTGAGGTTTTACCTGTGGAATTCATGCTTTTTAAAGGTTATGATACATGCACTTTAGTTATATATTAATATTTAAAGTTTTAGGGATAAGATTCATGGATTTAAATAGATCGGGATTTTAAATAGAGCGGGATTTTAAATAGATCGCGTATTTTGGTTTACAATACATGTGAAGTGATCTTACTTCTTTTTCACTGCAGCTATTACACTATCTAGGGTTATTTAGGGAAGAATTAGGAGCGTGGATATTTGTGGGAATGAGAATTGTATGTAACCCACATGTCCTTGAACCCATCACTTCTACTTTATGATTTCGCCAATAAGTGGATTTGAACACTTCCTTTTCCTCTCATTGTGAAAACTGAAAAATTGGGTCCATCACACAGAGATTGTCTAAGTTCTAAAATCTCTTTGTCTGATCATGAGTGCTTCTAGCCATCAGAAGGGTCACCATTGCCTGGTAAGCTCTACATGGCTGGATTCCCGTTGTGTTGGTTAGAATATCCTTCGCCTGCTGGACCCCCAATTGTTAAAATTCCCCTGTTTAGCTGAATTCTAACCCAGGACCTAACCACCAGGTATAGACAACCAAGGTAGCGACAACCAGGTCAGCAAATTTTTTGGGACAGTGTCTTAGTTATTAATGAGGCAGCCAATCAGAGGTTTGTTTTCCTTTGAAGGCCCACCCCTAAGGAGGCCCACCCCTAAGGATGGAACATTATAAAACGGCACCAAAAGCATCATTACGGTCTCTACTAAGGTAGTGGCTGGAAAGGAGGGGTTGTTTTGATCCTTCATAGCCCCCATACGGGACTGTGGCAGTTTTCCAGACTGTCAAACACCCCACTCGAATTCCGTAGTTATTGACTTCAATGGGGTTCAGATTTGGATTTGGGTTTTTTGCCCTGTTTCCTGTTCAGCCAAACTCCTCATGAATTACACGCAGATGTGTTCAAGGTGTGATCAAGCATCATTACCAGTCATCAAGGGGGCAGCAATGACCTAAGGAAGCAAAATGGCTGCCTCCAAACAGAGCCACAGCATAGAACAATACACAGTATTGCAAGTCAAGGAATAAGAGAAAAGATCAGCAGCAGTGAGACAACTACCAATACTGGTGACTAGTTATTTGCCCCTTTTTTGGGCACAGCCTCAACAATTCAGGTCCTTTTAACCACTTGAAGACTGGGGTGTTAAACCCCCTTTCTGTCCAAGCCATTTTTCAGTATTTTGCGCTGCGGTACTTTGACTGACTTTTTTTTCAGTCATGTAACGCTGTAGTGAAATGCATTTTATATCTTTTTTTGGGGGGACAGATAGAGCTTTCTTTTGGTGGTATTTAATCACAATAGCTTTTTTATTTTTTTATATATTAAGGAAAAAATACAGAAAATGTTGAAAATAAAACCTGTTTTCCATATATTATATTATAAAACAATTATCATTACCTCCATTTTTGGTAAAGTATAAAAGACGGGGTCATGTCGGGTAAATAGATACCCAACATAAAATTGCGTGCGCCAGCGAAATCTCAAAAACTATCATACACAAAATGGGCCATAAGCGACACTTTAAAAGCTTTTACCGCTCATCAGTTTAGTTTTATCAGTGATTGATGGCCCTAGAATTATTGCTCACACTCCAACGTATGCGTTGATATATAACATGTGTGGTGTAATTGTCGTTTTGGCACATAGGTGGGCCCGACCCATATTTACGTTTGCATGTGCGTGTACAGGGGGAGGGGACTTTTTAAAAAAAACATTTTAATGTCACTTTATTTTTATTTTTTTTGTTTACACTTAACTTATTGCTATCCCCCTTGCTTGTTATCCCCCTATGTAATAGAACAGATACAGTGACAGGTCCTCTTTATGGAGACATCAGGGATCTATTAGACCCCTAATGTTACCTAGGGACCCCCAAAGAAGCCAATGAAGCACAGATTTGCAGATCTTCGCACGAAAAGAAAAATACTTTAATTTGCAGCTTATATTTTGGATTATATTCACTGTAGTATAAAAGAACATTTATTTTTATTGTATGATTTTTATCCTATTTGTATTCAGTAATGCTGCATCTATTGCTCTTTCATAAATTGTATTTTTTTCTTGTTCTATTTAGTCTTTCAAAGTAGTATTTAGTACCACATTTCATCTCTAAAAGACTTTACAACAAAGGCAATAAAGTTAAATGCATTAAAGTTGGTCTGTGACCTTCAACTATTCTTCTTTAGTCAGATTTCTGAACAAATATTCCTAATAGAATAATAGTACACTAATAAACATACACATAATGCAGCACAGTCATACAGTATATACATTTCCTACCTGGTGCCTGTGTGCCAGGCTATGACTGTTGTCATTGGAATTGTTTTGCCAAATCAATCTTTCAAGTGTATCTATGAGCAAAACGTTGCTGGTTTTGTTTGGAAGTGAAAGGAATTCACCCCAAAGTGAACTGAAATCCTTTCTTTAAAATGACACTAAACTCAGGCGTTAAATCTTAAAAATACATTCAAGTATCTTAACAAATGTATCTTATTTGCGTATCACTCAGCTGTAGATCCTCAAATCATCTCTGAATTGGTGCGGACATTGTCCTTACTTCTGGAGGGTGGCTACTTTTGTTCCCCATGGTCCCTGTGTGTGTTGAAAAGTACATTTTGTAAAGTGAGCTACAAGCTCACTCCCGTGATGGACTACAATCTGAAGACAAATGAGTAAACTAAATGTGAGATTGTAGTCCATCACGGGAGCGAGCATGGAGCGGTGGCTACTTTAAAAAACACCCAGGTATCATGGGGAACAAAATAAGCCACCAGAAGGAAGGACAGTGTCAGCACCAATTTAGAGATGATTTGAGGATCTACAACCGACTGATACACAGATAATTGTGAAGAGATGTCACCAGCACTCCAAATATGACAAAATACGTCAAAGTTTAGTGAATCTTTGAGCACCCAGTTTTTTTTATGTGAAGTCCGGTAAGGTGTGCTACAGGTCCTTGGACATTGATACACAGATAAGATACATTTTTGTTAATAGGGTATTTGAATACATTTTTAAGATTTAACTACTGAGTTTAGTGTCACTTTAACAGCTGGCACTGGAACAGGTATCTCCATTGGATGATTCACCCTCTGTCCCTGTATCGCATATTCACCAAGTAACACTCAAATTAGATGAATTAATTTAATACAGCTAAGTACCTACCAGAAGCATGAAAGCAACAGGTGTGCAAGTCTTACAGTGGGGGGTAACACCAACTGCTTCTGGTTCATAGAATGTCAGCGATCATTCCCTTCTCTGTAGGGAACATGTACGTTACCACACAAGAACTACATTAATGTGTTGACCAAGTCAGTAAAAAGATTGTAGCAGGATCTAAAGAGAGATAGATGTGTCGCCGCCCATCATTCTCAAAACGACATCCAACAATGGTCGACCAAACATCCGCTTTACAGTTAGTTAATTATTGTTATGTCAGTCACGCGGCTGACATTTTGCAGATTAGATAAATTAAACCTAAGCCTTGGCTTAGAGTAGTAATTTTCAATACTGTGCGACATTTCCTAAGAAACCTTCATGGATTTATTTTACTTATTGGTGATATACATTTGAAATTTTCAAATATTTCTTGGACTGAATTGTATTAGATGAATGATAACATGGCATAATGTAAGCAACAGTTGATGATAAATTGCATGACCTATTCCATTGTCAGCTTTTTGACATAATTCATCTGCTAGAGCAGATGTTGATGTGGAATATAAATTAGCAAGCCATTTTTTTACATTAACAATATATACGTAAATATCCCATTTTAGTGCTGAATGTAGACCCTTCTCCGCAGTATGTAGACCCTTCTCCGCAGTATGTACAGCTATCCATTCCATGAGAACGCATCTGATCAGTTGATTAGCAACAATATTTGGAAGGTTGTATGTTCTCCTTATCAGGCAACTAGATAAGATTTTCTACAGGACATGATTGAAAGCGAGTGGAGAACTACAGCAGACTCCCAGCAATTCCCAAAGGAAATAAGCAGAATGTACTTAGTTAAAGGGATACCTCATATCAGCTAACTCAGTAGATTGAAAATTCAAGCTTGGAAAGGTTTCAGGGTTTTTTTTTTTAGCAGTTATAATTACATTCGTAGTCTGTTGCTTTGGCCAGTAAATGGTGTAATGGTGCTTTTATCTACTGCTGACATGGTACAACACTCCGCTGCAGCACTGGAAATATGTAAATAATCAGCTGAGAAATGATAAGTAACAATTATGACTACTACTGCAAGGGTGAGACTTTAGGAGAATGCACAATTTAAAAAAAATTTAATTATTCATTAAAATATTTTTTGAAGCTTAAAAAAATTGCATATAAAATGATAGTCATTTTGTTACATTAAACATTTATACCTAAATATCCCCAGTATGTGCATCCATCCAAGAAAACGCACCTGACCAGATAATAGCAACAATATTTCAAAGGCGCTATGTTCCTCTTATCAGGCAACTAGATAAGATTCCCTGCAGTGCATGGTGGAAAGCATGTTAACTACAGCAGACCCCCAACAATTCCCAAAGGAAATAAGCAGTACTTGTAATGTACAGTAATGTACCTAGTAAAAGGGCTACCTCATATCAGCTAAATTAGCCGTTTGTAAATTCAAGCTTTGGACAAACTACATTTTTTTCAGTGATTATAATTTATTATAATGATTTAATATGGCACGGTTACTACAGTAATTGTAATTTGTATGTCAGCAAATCAGAATTGTTTACTTCTTTCTTGATGCTTTTGTTCTTGATGCTCTCCCACTCAGTGCCCACTTTACAGCCCTTTGACAGGAAGGGGATTGGTTGCCTCTGTAGATATACAGTATCTCGGCACCTAAACATAATACCTGCAGAAGTTTTATTTTTTTTATTTTTCTTAATTATCTTAATTATGTTCTTTGTTTTAACCTAAATCCTGGGTATCCATGCCTTGTGCACTGAATTTAGTCAGAGAATTCTGGTTACCTGCGTTCAATATTTTAGCTTTCATCTCCATTCTTATGTATATGGTGCATAAGTCACTTCATTCAGTTTGGACACATTTTTAATGAATATAATAGAAAAGAACCAGAGGCATAGAAATCCCATCAATAGAGTCCTGATAAGATATAATGAGTTGTGGTGCTTTAGCTCTGCAGCATCTACTAAAAACTAAAAAAATCAGTATTGGGCAGATTGAAAATTTTAAATAACATTTTGACTTTAAGCACACCCGTGTGGCAGATAATTTAAAGGAAATCGCATGTACATGCATAAGGCCAATGTTCTTTTAGTCTATAGCTAGGTCTTTATTTCATAGTGCAAAGAGCAATTTGCACTGTTCAATTATTCATAGCAGTCCCTAAAAAAAAATATTTTTTTTGTATTGTCCATTGAGGGAAACCGCTTGATGATAATTAAGCAACCTAGGCTTGTACTGCCCATAGAAACTGAGGGCCAGCTCCCAAGAGGCTATAACCCCTTACAGTGTCCTCAGCAGAATAAATCTTTCCTTCCATTCAGCTTGTCGTGTGCATGAATTGGAAGATCTTTTTCTTCTCTCAACAACTGCTGGTAGGTGTAGGCTGTACATGGTCAATTCTGGAAGTCTCTCCAGTCAGTCAATAAGCACAGTTCCCTGTTCATTAAGGTTCTACCAGTTCATTAAGTATGCTTGGGTTCTCTTTGTGGTAGTCCTGCTGTCAGCAATGACAATCTGTCTGTGTTCCAGTTAGCTCAGGCCACTTTACCTAGGAATTCTGAGTTAACGAAAACCAGACCTGTGACAGTTTCTCCTGACTCCTGTCTCTGGGGACTCACTTCTTACAAATGGTTAGCAGGTTTTATGCTGTGTTGAGGATTTTTCCTCTCTTATATTCTATGAGGCTGTGTGTCTGCACTCACATAGGGGACCCTTCCTCTTTATTTTCAGCTCAGCATCCTGGACTTTATTTTTGTGAATGGAAAACCCTTCCTTTTTGTTTACTCATAGCCGAGCACTGTTTATGATCAACCACCATTCTCCTCAGGACTTGATGATACAGAACAGAATGTAGAGCAAGCGAGAGCATGGGAGCATGGAAACACAGGGCATGTAACAAGCCGCTTCTCCCACTGCCATAGCCTAGTGATTAAAGCCTCACTGCTAATAGAGCTTCCCGCTGCTAAAACTGTATGTACCCTAAACCAAGATTTTACCATTGGTGTCTGCACACAAAGATAACAGCAATGTTGATACTTGAGAAAAAGACCTTTTTGCTGTGGTGGTCAGGTGACCTACAGCCCTAGAAAAATGACTTCTGAAATTTCTCACTTCACAGCCAAAGGTGGCATAGTGCCTCAGTACTAGTGAATAAAGCCACAAATTTGTTTAGCTCAAATCCTGGGGAGGAAAGTTTAATGTTGTAAGACAGTTGCTGCTCTTGTACCTCAGACAGCCTAAGCTTTCAGGAAAGCAGCATCTGGGCAGCAGACACAATCCTTGTGCAGCTAGCAATCTGCCTGCAGTTACATTTTCATAGCCTGATATGTTTCCTGGCTCTCCTTCGGCTGTTTGTGAGTTTCCTTTTTTGGAGTACGGCAACTTTTTGTCGTAAGGGTACCACATGCCCTCAAAGCGGACCTTTAGATTCAAAAATCAAATTCTACCAATGCATCCCTCTATGTATGATGATTAATTATAACATAGACATAGACATTCCGCCCCTGGAAAAGAACCTTGTCCCTATGCCGATGGGGACAAGGGCCTTTTCCCCACAAGTCCTGGAGCGTTGGCTGTGGTTGTAGAGGATTGGGGTACCCCTTTAAAAAAGGGGCACCCAGATGTGCCTCCCCCCCTTGTGGGAGAGTAAGTGGTACTTGTACCCCTACCCATTCACTAATAGGTTAAAATACATTTAAATAAAAATACCAGACGTTTGAAAAAATAAAGTCATTATTACTTTGCCCAATCATGTCTCTCACAGTGCGCTGTGATGGGGTAATGTCTTGTACCTGACCTGTGGTCAGGTGCATTGCTTTATCCAATCAGAGCTTCACAAGGCACTGTGCAGTGCGCAGTGCCTTCTGGGGTGCTCGACGGGCGAACAGCCCGCCAAACGCCCTGAAAGTTCGTGTGTTCACCGATGTTGGTTGACTCGAACATCGGGACCATCACTACATGTGAGCTGCGTGTAATTGGTCCCTTTTGCTCAATTCCACTCCAGAACATCATCACAGTGTGGGACAAATCTAGACTTTCTTTGGAAAATATGATCCAGTTAAACCCTAGAAGCATCATGTCTCTGTCATGGTGGTCCTGTCTCTGGCATTGGCAGATGTTTTTCCCCTTACATTGTAAGATTTTCATGACAGACATCTCCATTGTGAATGGGCTGAATGTTCTGGTAGCTGTGATTAGTTAACATTAATCACAAAGTACAATGCCCCTCTGATTGGCTCTGTACATTGTGAGAGTGAACTGAGCTTTTCAATGACAGCTCAGATCAAAGCCACTCACGGGCACACTGAATGCATGATTGAGTTATTTGAATGGCAATCCAGAAATACACATCTACCTCTCCGCTTTTTTTTTTTTTACAGTGCAGCAGTATGGAGGTGGTTTATAAAGTTCCAGTGATGACCTCACCACACCATATTTACCTGCCTAGCTGGCTCCATGGTTCTTATCTCACTCGCAGGTGTTTTTTTCTGATCAAAAAGTTCCTCTGTGTTTAGAAACGGTGATGCTAAGAAGGAAAGTAAGAGTGGTTGTTACCTGTGAGACTCTTGTGGCAATGTTAATGTAAAAGTAAACTCTGATGCTAGGAAGGCAAATATTAGCCATCCCCATAGTTTGATCATGGTTGGAACCTGCATTAATTCTTGTGGCTATGGTAGTGTAAAAATAAAACCATGTTTTAATTTAATGAATGTAATCCTTTTGTTTTGCAGGTACTTGGCAATTGTGCATCCACTGAAGCCTCGTATGAATTACAAGACTGCTTCATTCTGGATTGCCCTGGTTTGGATTATCTCTCTGTTTATCGCCTTTCCTTCAGCGTATTTTGCTACAGAATCTGTGCTCTTTATTGTGAAAAGCCAAGAAAAGATATTTTGTGGTCAGATTTGGCCGGTTGACCAGCAGATCTATTATAAATCCTACTTCCTCTTTATTTTTGCCATTGAGTTTGTTGGGCCAGTTGTTACAATGACATTGTGCTATGCCAGGATCTCCAGGGAGCTTTGGTTCAAAACAGTGCCTGGATTTCAGACAGAACAAATACGGAAACGCCTTCGATGCAGAAGAAAGACGGTCTTGGTGCTCATGTGTATCCTCACAGCTTATTTCTTATGCTGGGCCCCATTTTATGGATTTACGATTGTTAGGGATTTTTTTCCTACAGTTTTTATCAAAGAGAAGCATTATCTGTCTGCTTTCTACATTGTCGAGTGCATTGCAATGAGCAACAGCATGATTAACACAATGTGCTTTGTGACTGTTAAAAACAATACCATGAAATACTTTAAGAAGATCATGCTCCTGAAATGGAGATCCACTTACAATGGAAGTAAATGTAGTGGTGAGATAGACATAAAGACAAGTGCTGTTCCAGTTACAGAAGAAGTTGACTGCATCAGGTTAAAATTAAATATTTAATCTGCTCATTATAGTTCACTTTGCAGCATTTGAATAAAGTATAGATTGTGCTGCTTATTAGACATGTGCAATTTGTTTTGGTACACATTTCTGTAACTTCGGAAATTTGGATGCATCCGAATTTCCGAATGACAGAAATAACTAATCCGAATGTTTGATAACCTTCATAACAAAATTCAGATAATACGAATTTCATTCGGAAACTAAACACAACAAGTGGGAGAGCTGTCATTTACCGCTCTCTGGCTTCTCAGACTTGTATCTCAAATGAAAACAAAGTAAAACAATATTGTTACAAAATGTAAATAATTAAAGAAGCTGAGAGGTATATGTTATTCTGTAACAGCTTCTGCTTCTTTGAGGACACTTCCATCCCGAATGTAAAGAATCTGACAGCTGTCACAGAATACACAAAAGTGTTTAACTGTTCACAGAAATAATAATAATACTTTAAAAAAAAACAGTGTGAGGTCCTCCCCAATTAATACCAGACACTTTAGGTCTGGTAGGAAATTTAAGGGAGAACCCCAACACCAAAAAGTAAAATAAAAAAATGGGGTCCCCCTAAAATCCCATACCAGACCCTTAATCCGGGCAGCAGCCTGGCAGGGCAGGAAAGAGGGGGGGACGAGTGAGTGCCCTCCCTTTCACCACCATACCAGGCCACATGCCCTCAGCATTGGGAGGGTGCTTTTGGATGCCAATGGGGACAAGGGCCTCTTCCCCACAAGCCCTGGGACGTTGGTTGTGGGGGTGCGGGCCCTTGTGACCCTACCCATTCACTGAAGGGTTAAAGAAAAGTAAATTATTGACATAAAAATTCCTTTAATTGAACAAAAACACACATTTTTGATAATTCCTTTATTTAAAATAAATGTAAAAATTGTCTCACAAAGTCATTCCAGCGTCGGGCGACAATTGGAACAAAAAAACTCCTTGATGCAATGTTTACATCTGGCAATGGGCAGAAATAAACAAAGCTATTGGCTATTTAAATTGAAATACCAAATAGCAGGCTGGCTAATGCTCCACCCACTGCCTGATGTCAGTCACAGAGGAGCGGACCTGAGAGAGAAAGTTCTCTCTCAGGTCCGCTCCTCTGTGAGGAGCAATAGCCATTCTGTTATTGGCTATTTTAAATTACTATAGCCAATAGCAGGCTGGCTATTGCTCGCCCACTGCCTTCTGTCAATCAGCAGTGGAGCAGACCTCAAAGAAAACTTTCTCTCTCAGGCCTGCTCCTCTGGGACTGACAGAAGGCAGTAGGTGGAACAATAGCCAGCTTGCTATTGGCTATTGCACTTTAAAATAGACAATAGCAGCATTGTGTCAGTGGCGAGATATGAATTTGGTGGGGGACCCCATGCTATTTTTTTTTGTGCTGTCAGAAATAAAAAGAGACAAAGTAAACATGTAATGTCCCTTTCTGCAACAAATTCTAGTTTTGTAATGATCATTTATCATTAAATTAATGAAATTCAGAATTACCCGAATCCAAATGCAGAAACAAATTGACCTTCAGGCCCGAAACCTGAAAAACGAAGTATCCGAAACAAAACAAAATGAAACTAAACTTTTTTTTTGCTGGCTTACATGTCTACTGCTTATGTGTATTTGACATTGCTTAAAAATGTTGTGTAAAAAACACACTATTTTCACCTAAATGTACTAAATGTCTGGATGTGTTTCCCATGTTGGTTCATGAGTTATTTTTCTGCATTACATTGGTGATTGCTATGATGTTTAAATTTTCAAGGGAGTGCACCAAAAAAATGCAAAGTGTATAATACACTGCTACAACAAAGATGGGCAGCCTAAAGCACAATAAAGCACAATAAACACAATAGAAACACTTCATGAAGAAAATCCAAATTTAAATTACAGCACTAAGGCCTTGTTCACACCGAAAGCTACCAAAGCCCGCAGTGCGATCGAACGCATAGCAAACCTTTGCCAGCGTTCCGTTCCACTGCAAACGCAAAGAATAGAGCAAGCCCTATTTTTTGCGTTTGCAGTGGAACGGAACGCTTGCAAAGTCTTGCCACGCATTCGATCGCACTGCGGGCGGGCGTGGGCGTGTAAGCAGTGCCATTGAATGCATTGCCATGCCCCCTCCTGCCCCAAAACGCAGGGAGAAGTTTCTTAGCAATTGCGGTGAGTTCCAGCAGCTACCGCTCTGGAACGCACACGCTTTTGGTGTGAACAAGCCCTACAATCTAAGAGTTTACTTAAGCTTTATAAAAATGGTCAGTTTACTAAATTATTCACAGAATGGTACATTCAAGTTGATGTGGCTCACTCTATAGCAAACAGCAAGATAGCAAACAAAGAACAATAGTTTATCTTTCTTGCTGTTATTTAAGTAAATTCTTTAAAAAAAAAAAAAATCTTATTCGTGTAGACTAGACATTCTCAATAACCATTGACAGTAAAGTCCAGTAAAATCAAGTAACAAAGTAGAGATTATTACCACATGATTACTTTACAGTACCCAATAAACTGCAGATACAAAGGTCAGCAAAAGCTTGCGTTAAAGTTAATTTACTGCTTGTTAAGAATGCTTAAATACTTGACTGTATTGACTGAGCCTAGTCATAAGATCTTAAAATTGAACTCCAGGTTAAAAAAACAAGTTATTAAAGACAATAAAAATTTTTAAAAAAGCAGCTTTAGCTACAATACTCACTAAAAACCCAGAGCCTTTCCCTGCAGTACTTTTTTCCCACCACTAGATATCCTCAGTCTTCCAGGTCTTCATGAATTTATTGACTCCATCTGAGTTCAGGCTGTCATGGACCCTGGGGAGGCATTATCATGCAGTGTAGGCTCAGAGTATTACTGCACTGAACAGCACTCACTCATCTTTATGTAAGAGCCATTTTGTGCAGTAGTAATGACTATCCACCACCATGACATCATCAGATCCAAGATCCCTGGAAAATGTATATCTTTTAAATTACTTTTTAGTGTGGGTGGGGGTAAAGAAAAGGACAGCGCATACAATTATTATGATTATTATTATTATATATTTTTATGTCTTCATTTATGAATGGGTTTGTGTTTATAAACAAATCCGTTCATACTACTTACCTGTGTATTAATTGCAGTGTCGAGTCACCATTGTCATCACTTCAGCTGCCAGTTTATTTCAGGACCCTAGAGGATGCTGCTGTGGGTGTTGGAAGTAGTCAAATGAGAGGGGGTTAGATGGCTGAGGCTGGATAAGTCTGGGGGAGAGGAGACCAGATCGGACAAGGTTAGGGAAGAGGTGACCAAGATTGGCTGTGCAGAACAGGCTGGGGAAGAGGTGACAGGGGTCACAACAGGCTGGGGAAGAGGCAGCCAACATCAGAGCAGGCTGGGGAAGAGGTGGCCAGGATCAGAACAGGCTGGGGAATATATGGTCAGATCGGAGCAGGCTGCTGGAGATGTCGCCAGATCAGAGCAAGGTGGGAGAGGAGACTGATATCGAAACAGAAGACACAAGGACACAACAGGAAGTTGAACAAGAAGCGGTATAATCTCAGACCACGCAAGGGGTTGTTTTTTAATGTCAGAGCAATAAAAATGCGGAATTCCCTTCTACAGTTAGTAGTATTAGCTAAAAGCATTGCTAATTAAAACAAAACATTTAGATGAGTTTCTCAGTTTAGAGAATATACAGGGTTATGGGAGTTAGTAGCGACATATTTACACACACACACACACACACACACACACACACACACACACGAGTTGAACTAGATGGATCTGGGTCTTTATTCAACCTTACCTATTATGTAACTGTGGATCAGGCTGGAGAAGAGGTGACCAAGATCGGAGCAGGCTGGGGAAGAGGTGGCTGAGATCAGAGCAGGCTGGGGAAGAGGTGACCAAGATCGGAGCAGGCTGGGGAAGAGGTGACCAAGATCGGAGCAGGCTGGGGAAGAGGTGGCTGGTATCGGAGCAGGCTGGGGAAGACATGGTTGGATCGGAGCAGGCTGGTGGAGAGGTGACCAGATCAGACAAGCTGGGAGATATGGCCCAGGATCAGAGCAGAGTTGGGGAGATGCTGCAAGGACAGACAGCAGCAGCAGGGAGGTGCAGGCAGGGGCCTAGGGTAAGCAAAAGCCTGATCTGTCAGCACTAACAGGCAGTTTTGTTTACACTCAGCAGCAGCAGCTGCAACCTTTACACACTTTGGAGATGTAATTGTGGCTTGTTAACCGCTGAATACATCCATTCACAAAAAGGCAAAGTCTCAGGCATCACCTGCGTGTACATTTATGGTCAGCCATAAGTTTAGTCTAAGGCTGGCCATATACCTGTCAATTTTTTTCCGTTCAACCCGCCGGCTGAACGAAAGAAATTGACGCAATTCCTCCATCAACACAAACAGCGTGTTGATCAAGGAATCGCTGCAGTTTACATTGTATTCTGACAGGTGCCACCGAACACCTGTCAGAATGCCCGATCAGAGCGGGCAGCTCATTGGCTGCTGACTCTGATCGCACAGAGATTTTCCGGCAGGCTGATTGAGGAATGCCGACAGCCCCACACACTGCGAATTTTGGACAGTTTTTAATTGCCACCTTTAGAAAATGTAGCAGTCTCTTGCAGTAAAAGGGTTAAACTTAACCCCCTAACCAACAACCCTATGCTTAACTATAACCTAACCTTTAACACCAAATCTAAACTATAACCTGAACTAACAACCGATACCTATCACCTGAACTATTTCAGGTCCCACACTGAGTCCTTCCGACATTGTAACTGCTTAAAGGAAAAACTTTATAATGAAAATAAATGTGTTAGTGAGTCATCGTTTCACAACTAACTGGGAACTTTCATAGACATTTTATGGGACTTGAGCAATTCATGTTTTATTTCATGTTTTGGCTTTTGTTATGCACAGTGTTTTACGAATAATGTTTAAATAAACATGGATTATTTGCATTCATTCAAATAAGTTACAAGCAAAAATAGATGTCTACTTCTCGTTGTATTATTATTTTTTATTTGCTGCAACAATAAGGACATGGATGAGTTAAAGTTGCAAAAAAAAAAAAATCTGTTTTCAACTTAAACACAATTTTATAGACCATCATTTCATACAGAGCTATGAATACTGTAAATACCAAAAAGTAGTCACTGTTCATCCCACATAACACACTATTATATGTGTGCATTCAAATATACATCTTACATTTATTAATTAGGACTTCATCTTAATTACAATTAGTTTAACAAAGTAATTCTGTCACTTATCCAGCTAGATCATTTAAAACACAATAGGAATTATTTTTACTTTTAACAATGCATGCTGCCATTGTTTAGTATTTAGCGGCTGAAAAACTGAGGTTTTGGCACCATTAGTTTAAATTTATGACACCGCAATAGAAAACTGTACAAGAAGCTTTCAACGCTGCTTTAAGCTCAATCACTGAGGTAGTTATTCCAAATGGCTGCACCAAGCCTGGATTTACAGCTACACTATTAAATGAATCGTAACTCTGACAGGCTCAGCAGTATTAAACCAGTGATTTCCTGTATGTTTCATTCATGCCGGCAGATTAAAGGAAACCATTACAGGGGCGGCCAATGAGGATCTCCTTCTAAGAATACTAGTTGACTGGCTGTGCCTGGTCTCAGTACTTTCTAAGTCACTGACCTAAACAAAGCATTCAGATTAGAAAATTGGTGTCAGAACTATACTTGTACCAGATCAATATCAAAGTAACAAAGCAAACCTCCAGGATAAGCAAATATTGTCTAAATAAAAGAAGCAGGTATATTCTTACTTCAATCTTGGGGCGTTTTGTGTATTTCTTCCAGATCTGTGCATCCAGCATGAAATGTTATCTTTGAGCTTTCTTAAATAAAGACCAATCAATGTTGCTCTCTTTCCTTGAGCAGGGTGACTGGTTTTGTGTCCGCCTTCTCCTGTAGTTATATATAGATCGCTTATCCTAGGTTTGTGTGCTGGGTCCCTCCCACAATTCTGATCAAGTTACTGTATGTGCAGCATAGTGATGATGTCACTGCTTCTTTTATGTTAATATCTGGATTTGCAAAGGCATTTAGGTCACACAAAGAGAAGTTATATCTCTGTGGCTATGGAATATATTTTAATGAAGGTATTTGAACTCGGAGTTATGCTTTTCAGTTCCGCATGATGTAAGAAAGTCACTGGTCGGTAATCAGAATTGGCAATAAATGCATCTTTGTTGTGTTCAACGTAAACAGTCCCTTTTTATCAATAGGGTACGTTTTCCCTTCTTTAACCCCTTCATGACTGAGCCTGTTTTTAGTTTCTATTCGTAAATGACACACTTTTGACATTTTTGCCGTGTGATTCTTCCGCGTCAGTAATATACTTTCTTGCAAAGTGCACCCACACATATTATATATTGTTTTTTAGAGGACAGATAGGGCTACATATTTATATCACATGTGTGTGTGTCTAACGCCTCACTTAGGACAAATAAAATATAAAAAAAAAAAAGAGGAAAAAAACTTTAAAAAAAAAAACTTTTTTCCCAGTTTTGATTTGTAGTATTTGTACAAAACCAGCACAGCTAAAAAAAAAAAATGAAATAAATACACTTTTTTTTCTTTACACTTTTCACTATTTTTTTTACACTTTTTACACTTTTCACTATTTTTTTTAAAACTTAATTTTTTTTTTATTTTATTTAATTATATCAAGCAGTCATTGTGAATTAATCTCACTATTACTGCTTGATAAATTAATACATTTTTGGTTATTATTAGGCTGCTTCAAACTTCAGAACAGCAAATAATAAGTTAGTGACACTGATCCTGCAGCAGTTCAGGATTCAGCTGTCACTAAAGGTTTTCTGATCGTTCCAACAACGATCAGAAAACTGAAACATTCTTCTTTCAGGAATAGATACATTTTGTATATATTCCTGAAAGTGAAAGAAAAAAAAAGCCAGTATACGATCGAGAGAGATATCTCTAGATCTATACGAGCTGTCAGAATGCCGGCTTTTGCCGGCATCTTTGCCCGCTCTGCTTTGACTCTCAGACACCCGATATCAACGTATCAGGTTTCTGAAAAAGGTTAACCCTTTCATTAATGGATGCCTCTATACTGAGGCATCCATTAATGAATGGTAACCGCTGATTCTCAGCGGTTACCAGCCCTCTAATGCAGCAGATAACTTGTCACGTACAGTGTACGTGACGAGTCATTTGGTCCCTTTGTGGCTGGACGTACAGTGTACGTCTCCCGTCACGAAGGGGTTAAACAAAACCACTTCTGGCAGAAACTCAAAAAGTAATACAAACAAAAAGGCCTACTCAAGCTTAGGAGGCTAACTAACAGTAGTATCCCTTACTATTACCTACTGGAGGGGCTATCCCAGCCTCCAGTATAAATGGACATGCATAGAAAAATCACACTCCGTTACATACAGTTTTTCTGCCAGAACTTATTCCACAGACATTCAGATGCTCTCTAGTCTGTCTCTGCATCCACCCAGGGCAGCCTGGATCTCTCTCTGAGCTCTCTCCCTCTCTCAGTCACTATCAGGTGCAGGCTAATTAATAGAGAGAGGCGGTGTACCTGTTGGGGCAAGGCTTAACCCCTTCCTAGCCAGGCAAAGTTGCCCTTCAATCTTTCACTGAGATACACAAAGTAATATACCCTGTCACATATCCTCCCCCCCCCCCAGCTTAACACTAGCGTGGGAAGCGGCCACCTCTGCAAACCCATGTACCCGGGACAGAGCATCTGCATTACTGTGGAGGAGACCTGCCCTATGTCGCACCGCAAAAGTAAATGGTTGTAAGGACAAAAAACATCTTGTGACCCTAGCGTTTTTGTCCCTGCTGGTGTGCATCCATTTTAACGGAGCATGGTCCGTGACCAGGGTAAATCGCCTGCCCAACAAATAGTAGAGGAGTGTTTCTACTGCCCACTTAATCGCCAAACACTCTTTTTCCACTGTGGCATAGCGATGTTCTCGAGGTAACAACTTCCGACTCAAATACAGAACAGTCCAGATAGCAAGGATAACTTGCTACAAACTTGTGGCAGGGTGAAATTATAATTCTTGTTAACTTGCTGCACATATTCCCGGCGAGTTGTAGACTTGCAGAACACTCGCAGCACAAGTTCTAGTTGACACTTTTTGAATTTGTAGCAAATTTGTTTGGCAACTCTACAGCAAGAGTACTGCAGGTCTTAGCAAGAGCTCTGCAAGCTCGCTGGTCTGGAGACTTGCAATGCAGACTTGCTGAAATTGAGCAACAAAATTGTGAAGCTTGGCAAGTCTGCAATAGTTTAGCAAGTCATTTTCAAACTTGCAGCTCAATTGCTTGCTATCTGGGAGGGTGTTCCTCATCACCCACATATTGGGACAAAACTGCACCTAAACCTACCCCTGAGGCATCGGTCTGGAGAAAGAACTCCTTCCTAAAGTCAGTAGTCACAAGCACAGGTTGCAGAAAGTCTATGGTCCCATCGCACTCCTGACCGCCAAATCCCTTTGAAAAGCGGGTGCTGCGGTAGTCAACGGGTGGCATCCGTTATAATCACAAGTAAAGATGAAGACACCGGCACTCCAAATTCATAAGCAAACGTAAACTTACTGACGTGCAGCATAGTAAATAGCAACGAACGTTTCGGGGTCACAGAGGATCCCCTTCCTCAGGCTAAAGCATACTTTTCTTTTACGTATGCTTTTGCCTGAGGAAGGGGATCTTCTGTGACCCTGAAACGTTTGTTGCTGTTTACTATGCTGCACGTCAATAAATAGACGTTTGCTTATGAATTTGGAGTGCCGGTGTCTTCATCTTTACAAGCACAGGTTGGGCACAAAGCGCTGCGCGCAGACCAGCAAAAGCTTCCTCAGCCTCGCTGTTCCACTTCACAGTGTCCGGACTTCTGGCTTTAATAAGGTCAGTGAGCGGAGCAGCCGTTGTAGCGAAGTGAGGAATAAACCTCCGATAGTAGCCTACAATCCCCAAAAAGGCTCCGACTTGGTTTTCCTCAGCGGTCTGGGCCAGCTCTGTATAGCTCCTATCTTGTTCATTTGCGGTTTAACGAGTCCTCTGCCAACCAGATAACCAAAGTATCTAGCCTCAGCAAAACCCAAGGTACATTTAGAGGGGTTGGCCGTCATTCCCGCTCTTCTAAAAGTGTCCAACACTGCCTGCACTTTGTCCAGATGGCTTTCCCAGTCTGGGCTATGAATAATCACATCATCCAAGTATGCGGCTGCATATTTGGTGTGGGGCCTAAGCAGCTTATTCATCAATCTTTGGAAAGTGGCTGGGGCACCATGGAGGCCAAAAAGCATGATCCTGTACTAATACAGGCCATCAGGAGTGGCAAAGGCTGTCTTCTCCCAGACACGCTTTGTCAATGGGATCTGCCAATAACCTTTTGTCAGGTCTAAAGTAGTGAAAAACCTGTCTTTGGCTAGTCGCTCTACTAGTTCATCCACCCTAGGCATGGGATAGGCGTCAAGCTTAGACACCTCATTTAATTTCCTGAAGTCATTACAGAACCTGATAGACCCATCAGGTTTAGGCACTAGAATGATCATTCCAGCTCAAGCATTTTACTCAAAAGTATCACTCCAAGCTCAAGCATTTTCTTGACTTCAGCCCTTACAGCTTCCCTTTTTGCCTCCGGAATTCGGTATGATTTTACCCTTACGGTAACCCCTGGTTCTGTAACAATATCATGGGTAATCTCTTGGGTTTGTCCAGGGTTGTGGGAGAAGACATCTCTATTCTTCTCAACCAAGCATCTAGCCTCCTCTATTTGCTCAGATGTCAGCTCTGGAGAGATTGTCACTGAAGGTCTTGGAGACTGCAGATCAGGCTTTGTGTCACCCACTGTGGCCGTGCAGGCCTCTCTAGTCCTCCATGGATTAAGAAGGTTTATGTGAAACAAAGCCTCCTTTTTCCGGCGTCCTGGCTGACTAACTTTATAATTTACTGGGCTCACTTTTTACAGAATCTCATAGGGTCCCTGCCACTGTGCTAGAAGTTTGCTTTCTGCGGTGGGTACTAGAACCATTACTCTATCCCCCTTTCCAAACTGTCTCACTGTGGCTCTCTGGTCATAGTAGGACTTCTGCATACTCTGAGCCTGCTCCATATGCTGGCAAACAAGAGGAGCAATTTGAGTCATACGCACCCGCAAATCTTCAATATACTGGAGTACATTAGTCCGGGTTACTCTCTTGCTCTTTCCGGGTTTCTTTGAGGACATCCAGTATCCCCCGGGGATGCCTGCCATATAAAAGCTCAAATGGGGAGAAGCATGTGGAACTCTGGGGAATCTCCCGAATGGCAAACAACAGGTAAGGAAGCAACAAGTCCCAATCTTTCCCATCCCTGCTAACAACTTTCCTCAGCATCCCCTTTCGGCTACGGTTAAACCTTTCCACACACCCGTCTGTCTGGGGGTGGTACACTTACGTTCTCAGGGTCTGTACATTACATAGTTGGCACAGCTCTTTCATAACACGGGAAACAAATGGCGTCCCCTGGTCCGTGAGCAACGTCTTTGGTATCCCCACGCGTGTAAACATCTGAACCAACTCTTTCGCAATATTTTTAGCATTAGCTTTGCGTAGTGGGATGGACTCAGGGTATCTGGTGGCATAGTCGAGGATGACAAGGATGTATTGGTGCCCTCAAGCTGTTTTCTCTAAGGGACCCACTAGGTCGATGCCAATCCTTTCAAAAGGAACATCGATTATGGGGAGAGGTATGAGTGGAGCTTTCAACTTCGGTCTTGGAGATGCCAGTTGGCATTCTGGGCAAGAAGCACAATACCTTTTAATCCCTTCATATAGGCCAAAAGAACCTCCTAAGCACCCTTTCTTGGGTTTTCTCCACCCCCAAGTGTCCCCCCAGAAGATGGGAGTGAGAGTAATCCAGCACCCTTCGAGTATAAGACGAAGGCACAACCAGTTTTTTGAGTTCTTCTCCCTCATCGGAGGTTACTCTGTAAATGTGCCCATACACTGCACGATTCTCGTAGAGAATCGTGGGAAATCCCGCGATCGTACGAGAATCGTACAGTGTATGGAAGGCGTGCGACCGTTTCTACTGTACGGTCGCACATCTTCCGTCGAACCAGCATGCTAGAAAACCTGCCAGGAATCGTATGATTCTCGGCGAGTTAGTGGCCTGCTGGTTCGACAACTGCTGAACGGGCCGGTGTGCGACCGCGCACGCAGCCCGTTTGCAGTCATCTTAAGCCTGCCCCTCATTACAGTCATCGTAAGCCCGCCCCTCATGGGGCGGGCTTGCGATGATCGCAAGTACGATCTGCCTGTCCAAGATGGGCAGATCGTATGTTTTTTTAAGTACTTTACAACCCTCGCAAGACAAAAGTCTTGCGAGGGTTGTAAAGTGTATGGCCACCTTAAAGGAAATAGGGATAGGCCTTTTCTGTTGCACCTTCCACTGGTACCCCATTAACCTCTATAAATTTACTCCTGGCTTCCTGCAGCTAGGGATCACTTGTCTGGTCTCGGCCAAAGCTACTACCCGAAATATCCAGGATATCTAGATCCTCCTCATCACTTTCACTAGTTGCCTCTGGGTTGGGTTCTGGTTGACCAACCTCTGCCTCTTCTGTCTGTCGCGTGGCCCCGCCTCTCCTAGACTGGTTCCCATGCTGATTTAACAGGACTTCTGTCACATACCTGGTAAGAGACTAGAAGGCGAGGAGGCTTCTCTTGCGGCTCGAGGCTCCACCCCTGGAAGTAGGGACAGGGAGCAGGCAGAAAGCGAGGAGCACGAGTGCCATGCAGGATGAGTCCAGATGTCCTCTGAGCGGATGGTATCCAGGCAGAGACGGGAGACTGAATCGAGGTCAGGGGAGCCAGAAGTCGGAGCCAGCCGGGCAGCAGGGTACACAATGGAAAGGCAAAAGCAGAGTCCAGAAACAGGCCGAGGTCAGGGACAGGCAGCAATCCAAAATAGCAAAGTCCAAAAACAAGCTGGGTCACAGGAAGCAAGCAGGAGCAGGCAAAGGAACAACTAGCTGAGAAAGACCATCAGCAAAGGAGCAAAGGACTCTTTCTATATATGGTGAGCTAGATCCAACTAGCTGCATCACTTCCTGTGCGACGGCTGTTGCACGTGTTTCCGCACACTTATGGTTTTCGGGCACTTCCGGTTTGGACGTGAATGCGCATCCGCCATCTTGCCCTTACAACTTCATTGACGGCCCTATTAAATCTCAGCCTGCTCTCCCTGCGTTCCCATCTTGTTTTACCTCTTTTTGGGTTAGAGATATACAAGTCAGGATGAATAAAGGGAAAAATCTCATGGACACCTGTATTTCCCCGCTCCGCTTCAGGTTCCCCTTGTTCTACCATTAAGCTGCCCACACACCTTACAATTAATCTGCAGATTTTCTGTGATCAGATGGAAAAGGTGCAACAGATTCCTCCATCTACACTTAACTGTGTGGATGGAGTAATCTCCACCTGGGCCAATCTGTTGCACTTTTTCCATCTGACCACAGACAATCTGATAAATTGTAAGGTGTGTGGGCACCTTTACAGGGGGTTGTAAAAGAGTGTGGAAGTCAGGAAAATTCCTTCCTATTATCACAGGATATGGCAGACGAGGAACCACCACTGCTAAGATCCTTATCAGACTGCCCTGTACTAACACCTCTATATTGGCAGTAGGATACCGCACAGTACACCCATGAATACACAGTACCCCCATGGTTCTATGCTTCTGAACCCAACAAGGTTTTACTAATTTACTTGCTACCAGAGTCAGGGCACTTTCAGTGTCCACCAGTGCCACTGTCTCTTGTTTCTCCAACAGGACAGGTACTCGGAAGGTATACCTACCTTCCACCAGGCCTGCTAAACAAATAAGTCCACAAAAGTCTGAGGAATCTTCCCCTAGTCCACACTGCATTGGCTCAGGAAGATTAGGACATCTCGCCCTGACATGTGCTTTTGCGCCACACTCAAAACAAGTTATGGAGTCTCTCCTAGTGCTGTCCTCCTTCCCAGGGTTTTGACTTCTATAGTCTGTTTTGGAAAAACGGGCTCCTGATCTGAAGTCGGCTTCAAATCCACTCTTCCGGTTTCCTGGTCTCTGGATCTTACCACTCGACCTAGTGAAAGATCGGTCCAAGTCTTTGACAGACAGATATCGTTCCTCTTGTGCGGCCATGCTATCACAGTCCAGGGAGTTTCCTTGAGTGACCCACTCACGGAGGCCATTTAGGAGCGTTTCTATGATCTGTGCAGGAGTTTGAGTCTCCGTTTGAGCCACTTCCGAGCCAGATGAATTAGGTCAAACATCTGGGATCTGGGAGCTTTTCCTTCCTTAAACCTCCAGTTGTAGAAACGCTGGGCCCTTACTATTGCCGTCACCCCTAGCCGGGCCAGGATCTCCGCTTTCAGTTTGGAATAGTCCGCAGCAGCCTCCTCTTCCAGGTCAAAATAGTCTTTTTGTGCTTCTCCCAGGAGAAAGGGTGCAATAATTCCAGCCCACTGTTCTGGGGGCCAGCCTTCTCGAATGGCTGCCGTTCAAACGCCAGCAGATAGGTCTCCACATCGTCATCTGGAGTCATTTTCTGCAGACAGCTGCTTGCGCGTATCTGGCCTACCCCCCTGGCTGGTGGGTTAAGAGATCCCTGAGCAGTCATCCGGTCCAGGGTTTCTTTGAGCACAGCATGGTCTGTCTTTTGTGCTTCAATCTGCAAAGCTAGGAACCTGTTGGTCTCTTGTTGCACTGCAGCTGAGGCAGCTACCTGGTCTATTAGTCTCTTGCTGCACTGCAGCTGAGGCATCTACATGTCTGTTAGCCTCTTGCTGTCACAATGACAACTAGCATACTTTCCCAGTACTGGTTTCCTTTAATTATTTCTTTCTTTTAAAGTATATCTGAAGTGTCCAGTTTTTGTTTTGTTTTCTACTATTTATGTCCCATTGTGAAGATTGTTCCCCACTGCCTGCCCCATAGACACATCAGGAAGTGAGAGAAAGTATCTCCAAAGTGAAGAAATCCCTTAGGCCTGGTTCACACCTAGGTGTTTTTAAGCAATTAGAAAATCGCTTATAAACGCCCAAAACAAGAAATCCCATGATTTTTAATGGCTCCTGTTTATACCTGAGCAGCAAAACGCCAAACGCACAAGCCAAGGAACATGAGCTTCTTTGGGCAGTTAACAGCTCGTTTTTGCCCTAAAGACTTCAATAGAAACAGCAAAAAAACGCGGGGCAGAAGCATGTTGCACATTTATGTGTGCATTTCTGCGCGTTTGTCCATTGCCCGCAATGTTTCCAAGGCCTGGTTCGCACCTAGAAGTTTTTGAGTAGTAGTAGTAGTAGACATTGCGGGCAAAAAGAAAGCCTCTGTACTGTGCGCTTTCTATTCGTTCATAACAGGGGCTGCAGAAAGGAGACTGAGGACTCTGTGTCCTCAATATCTTTTTCTATCTCAAAAGGGAAATGTCAGGGGTCTGTTTAGATACTTACAAAATGCTAAAAGCAGTGTTGAAAAGTAAAAAAAAAAGGTGAAAAATTGCAAAAAGGGTGTGGCCAGCTGAGGTTAAAAGTGTTACACGGGGCTTGGGCAGTGAAAGGGTTAAAGGGCCTAACCCACCCCTACTAAGCTAAACTACACTAGCCCCCCAACCCCCAGCTGTCTTCTTACCTAAATTCCTATCTTCCTGGCCATAATCATTAGACGTTTTAAAAAAATTGCTTAGGGAACGTGCGTTCGACTTTTTAATAGTTAATGGGGTCATATCGACAATTGTTTTGAAAACTTCTTCTCTAATGAATTAAATTCCAACAATTAATGTTTTCATTCAGGAATCTCTATTCATTCCAAAATCAAATGTTAAAAAATTTAGAATGATATTCATTAAATCTCTGATGGCATAATCAAATGTTCTGATGAGACTTTTTGCATGAATGTTGGTAGGAAAACCTATCAGTATATGGTCAATTTTAACAGCTGTCTCCCCCATTGTTTACAGTCTGTCAGACAAAAATGTCTGTCTGGGCTTGCGCATTGAGACTCCATTGGCTTAAGGGGAACCCAATTAAAGCAAAACTCGGGGCAAAACTTTCATTAACCCTTGCAGTAGGGCTACCCCCACACTGCATTTGTAAACTGCTCGATTTTATCTAGGGGCTAAAGTAACAGAAAGCTGGCACGGAGGATCGGGTGAGTATAACTTTTGTATCTTTGTACCTAGATGAAAACAAGCAGTTAACCCTTGCAGTGTGGGGGTAGCCTCACCGCAAGAGTTAATAAAAGTTTCGACTAGAGGCTTCTTTAAGCCTAGGGGACTTGCACCCAACGCTGAAGAGATTATGAGTTAACACTAGCCAGGGCCGGCCTTAGGCCTTTAGGCGCCCTGTGTGAGAAAGCTTTACAGCTCCCCTCAGTGACCACACCCTTCAGTGACCACACCCCCGTAACCACACCTATTTTCCCCAATATCCGCACCATTTAAAGACTCCCATTTTGTTAAGCCCCAAAGAAACATATTAAAAAGGTATGATAAAAATTAAACTTTATTCAAAGGTATTATACTTGTAGGCACAATATAAGTATTCTTATCAAATAAAACAACAGAAGGTAAACAATAAATGTCAAACTAAAATAAAGTCTATAAAAATAAAGTGTCAGGATGTCATGCAGACCCTTTTTTCAAGTAAGTATATCTAGAAAAGTAAAAATAGAAAACAGAACACAAAACCCAGACTACATGTAAAATTAATGAATTACTATATGCCCGAATATATGAAAAATGTATTCAGGCACATAATAATTTGTTTTAGAATGTGCGGCGGCCATGTTGGCCAACGGCGTGTTCTGTGAATGCGTGCCACCATCTTGGAGTCGGGGAGCATGACGTTACATGACGCCATGCATGCGTGGCGTCAGATGACGTCACACGCCGATATTGGCCCTACCATCTTGGTGTATACCTAGATATACACCAAGATGGCGGCGCCCAACACGTGC